>NW_027105526.1:6866-7453 GCF_000696795.3 Halyomorpha halys
AAAATTTGAGACCTTTCAAGGTGTCTAGAATGCAAAATATAATTGAAAACATGTCCGCCCGTCGTCCACTACTTTTCTCCGAGACTACTGTACCATTTTTTTTTTTTATTCATATTTGCTACCAAAGTTACTGGTCATCCTAGGATGGTCCTCGTCCCTCGCCATCTCTACTTATTTATTTATAAAAGTTGGTAGAAGAAAAATACAAGTTTTTCGGAATCGCTACCGAAAAAAAATTCAAATCCAATATTTGGAGTTTAATATAGGCCTTAAATATTTAAAATACTATTTCCTGCATAAAACCTTCCTAAATTTTCCCAAATCTTAAAATTTAAACTGGGTTTTCCTGATAACGTAGTAGTTATATTATCATTAATCATTATGATATGATAGAATTTTGACTTGAATTTATTTCACAATTGAAAAAAGATTAATAGTGTACAATCATTCTAAGAAAGATAATATTTTATTTTTTAAGTCGGGTGCATATAACATTTTTTTCTTTTTTTTTTTTGCTTCCTCCCTACTGAAGGTAGAGGGAAGCTTTTTGTTCTTGCAGGGAATGAATGTGTTATAGAAAATAATTT
>NW_027105526.1:7503-9743 GCF_000696795.3 Halyomorpha halys
TTTCTCTCTTACTCTAGTACGTTTACCTGTTGGTTCAGTGTTTATTAATGTTTTAGTGCTCCGTTGGTCTCAACATACTTCTCCCCCCTTCCCTGCTATGTTTTTAAGTAATAATAAAACATTGAAATCTCATGTATATTTTCATTTGATTTAAAATGAGAAGAAAACACAACCTTAGTGATGAATCTCTTATGATTTCTTTCATTTTTTCTTAATTAATATTTTTGCAAATAGTTATTTAGCTCCTTAATTACGAACGCTACCTTCATATAATTTGTTCATTATTGTAACAATAGTACTAGAGTCAACATTATTTTCATCCCTCTAATAAATATGGAGAAATAAAGAAAACCAACCAAAAGGTTTTCTCCACAGTGCCAGGCTCCATTTTATATATTTGGGACGATATGCAGGAACAACACATGTTGAATTTTCTCACACTTTAATATTTTTTATTTATTTAGCGCGTTTGTCAAGTAGGGGTAGCATTCGAAATCTAAGAGCAGTTTCTTGTCGTTTGTCTTGTATGTGGATTCCCAGTAAGTCTCTTGTCAAGTGGAGTCCTAAGTATGCAATCTGTTCTACAAGCGTTAGTGGAGTATTTAGAAAGAATACTGTAGGACAGGAGGGTACATTTTAATATAAATAATAACTAAAATGAATTAAGATAAAAATAAAATAGATTTTATTTTCGCGTAGAATTTAACGAACGGTGTTGTACATACAAGAGTTGTTTCTGACCAACTACTTACTTAAAACAAGACTAGATAATTTATGAAACTCAATATTAAAGAAATCAAAATCTTTCAAAAAAAAAAAGTCCACAAACTTTAAGTGTTATAAAAATTTGGTTTAGAAATAAGCAGGTTTTTCTGTTGATGGGATCATTATAGCGTGGTTCTAAAAAGATACAATATACATAAAAAGTTCTTTGATACTCTTCAAGTGATTTATTACATAAAAAATTACTTCCTGGTTTCAAAAACTAAGGTTGATCTAAAGAAAGAGCTATTCAAATGTTTCTTTAGACTACATGACGACGTTCATGAAAAACGAACCATAACGACCTTTAGGTCTATGTTCATGACAGTTCTTCAAAACATGTTATTAATTTTTTTTTTCTACTCAGAACTTTTCACATATTACAGACTAGTGAAATACGGATACAATCAGTAGCTTTCGATTCTCCGAAACATTGTAAAATGAGATTTACTGACTATTCAAATTCCGACTAATTTAAATATTTTACAATTTTTGAAAGTGTATTTAAATTTATTAAATTCCAAAGTAATTTCACAGGTTTGAAACAAGTTTCTGAATTTGTCATCTCAAAGAAAACCTGTCTGAATTCTACATATTTTTTAATTTTTTTTTCTACACATTTTCGAAGAATGTAATCACTACAAATTAACTCTGAATCAGTTAGGGGTTCCAACAAATATTTCAATGGCGTTGAGAAACGACGAATCCGTAATAGGAAGAGTCATTAAATTCATCTATAAGACTAAGCCTTTAATTATTATAATTATATATTTATTTTAAAAATTAAAATTGTTACTTATCTGCTTTTCATCTTCCTTTCCACTATCGTTACGATTATTGAACAAATTATACTTGCGTAGCTAGATAATATTTCAAATCTCACGGAAATGAATCCCACTAGTGCGGTATATACCATACCAAACGTATGACTGTGGAACAACTAGGCGCTACCAAAACCAACAACCAACGGGCGTTGATGACCAGGCTGTTAAACCCCTTTCGAAATAAACAAACAAATACAAAGTATTTAGATGAGTCGTAAAAAATAAGATGAAATAAAGTTCTGATTTTTTTTTAGGCAGTTTTAAGTCTCAAGTGTTATTCAAAAACCTGCAATTTAGATTATTTTTTTGCTTATTCATGATACTGATTTTTAACAGATATTAAGTTTGTTTTTTTTTACTGATTTATTTAAATAGATTTATTATTTTAAGATTTATTTTTACAGATATAAACTGATTATGTTTCAATATATCCTTTAAATACATTCATTCTAGATTTTCACTCCACACTTGTGATGTGTAGGGCTACATCTACATTTCGTATAACGTATTCCTTGCGACCCATAGGCCTGGTCAGTTCAATTTTTGAGTTGCTAGTTTGATCATAAATACCTATTTGTTTACAGATTTAACATTTAAAAGATACTCGGAATTTACATCATTTAATGAGTAACATAATATGGAATATTAATTAAC
>NW_027105527.1:0-1224 GCF_000696795.3 Halyomorpha halys
TGTAGAGATATTTTATGTCTACTATAATAAAATTTAAAAAAAAAAATAACTGTTGCCATAAACAGTAATTGGACATTGGAGGTTGGACAATGAAATATTAGCATTGTGAAAAATAAAAATAAAGTTGATTAATATCAATAATATTAAGAAAATATTATGAATTGAGTGATAAGGGATATTGTGTGGATATTATATGTAAAAAGTTATGTAATTTATTTCACAATTTTAAATTAAGAATTATTAATGATTTATAATTATAATTCCTTTGAAATATAGGGTTCGGGTTATTTGATCAATTGTATGTAATATGAATATTTTGTAATTTCGAACCATGAATATGAATATTTGAATCAGTGCAATTTTCATGAAACGTTTTTCAAAGATACCGGAACAGTGCTTTCTATCTATCACCGATTGTCACAATGAATTTGATAATATGCACCAACCACAAGAGCTTATAAAACTCAATATTTTGTGTGTTATGAAGTGAAGTAAGTTTTTAAACTTTAGTTTCTTTTGAAGAGCTTCAATTGGAACTAAGTACTCATTATCTGAAGGAATTTTAATTAATTAATACTTTATAATATATAAGACTATAAGGAATATTAATTAATACATATTTTTTAACATAACAATGTAATATAAAAATTTTATATTAAAAAATACTTTAGATTGTTAAAATAATTTGACAGATGAAGGTTTGGTAGACAGAAGGTTAGTTATTCACCAGTCCTTAGAATGACAACACCTATCTTAATACTGATTAGAACATATATTCTTTATAGATGGTGGAGGCATTTTTATTAAATTATCATAATTATTAAAGATCGAAATTAGTGACTTTACAAGTATAAGTGAAATGTGTAATAATGAAATAAAACATAAATAATGATCATGATCTAATAAAAATAATAATTTCCAAACTAAATTAATCCGAGACAACTTAATTAAATTCAAGAAGGCCAAAGGAAGAAACCAAGTCAATAGATTTGAAATCGATGTATACTAAACAAAGTCAATCTATTTAAAATTAAATGAAAAAAAATAGAAATTTAAATTTTAATTATGATTTTTATTCATAATAAAAAGAGGACTATATTATAAAATATAAACTTCGGTATATATTTTATATTTATAGATTTGTATGTATAAATAATTGTATATATTTTAATAAAGAGAGAAGATTTATACTAAACAAATTCAATCTATTTAAAATTAAATGAA
>NW_027105527.1:2014-3994 GCF_000696795.3 Halyomorpha halys
TTTATTTTTTTTTTTTTTATGATAATATACATATTTTACTGTAAATATGACAGTTTGAAGTTTTAAAAATTGTTTCCTTTAACAATAAGTGATGATTTAATTTGTTAAAACTATAAGATTGTTCATTTATTTATTGTGAAAAAGTATAAATAAAAAAAAATACTCTTTGTATGGATTTATTTGAAATGCGATTAAAAAAAAAAATTAGTTCACCAACAAAATTTGTATTATACATATTTCTACTATTAATTAAATTATTTTTACAGAATCAAATGATTTGTACAATAGATATTATGTATTTCTAATTCCAACAAAATATGTTATGAACACTTCCATAGGAATTAGATACCCGATATCGAAACTATGTAAAAATGTCCACTTTCAATAAACAAGGTAATAACAATACCTTGCCTATAAATCATGAAGTGATGAAGTGAAAGTAAAAATGTCCTTTATACATGTGAACTTTTATTTGAAAACAAAAATGTTATTTCCTCCTGAGTTTTCTAAAAAAAAAAGTACCTATTTTTTATGCCAGTTCATATCAGTAGAGTGTTCAGAGTAACGAGATTAAACTATATTAATAATTAATTAGTTTGAAAATAGTTGTTTTTTTTATAATGGCATTTTTACCAATACTTCTAATCTTCAAACATTTTTTTTTAAAACAAAAATACCAACACTGGAATGGATAGGATACAAAGAGTTTTTCAGGTTTAAGTGGACTAACTGAAAATATGAATTAAGGATTTTAAAACAAGAAAAAAATTTTTCTTTGTAGGTATGCTTGCCAACACTTGGTTATGAATTATTAACACCAGAAGATTTTTATTGTTATGAATTATATCATAATAAATAAATTCTAACTACTTTATTAATTAAATGTAAACATTAACATTTATATGAAGTACTGTTCAAAATTATTACCGTGAACATTAAGACAGGCTTGGCATCTTCCAAGGCAGCAGCTGACAACAGCACTGGATATATGAAAAGGGTTTCACACTTAGCCATTTATTCAATGATTCTCGATTTCATTAATGTTTTTATCAAAGACCCTCTACTCGTTATTTAATTAATATTTCAAAGTAAGATAAGACCATTCCTGATTCCAAGTTTATGAGTGGGTGGTCTAAGAAGCCTTCCCTTCTATTATTTTTGTTTTAATGATCTCCTTCAAGTGTGTTTGATTGTGACATGTCATACCATGTTGAATTGGAGGAGTAGAAAACTTAATAAGAATTAGTATTTAGTAGGTAAGAAGAAAACTTTACCACTAACTACTGATAAATACCAATACCAATATATCAGCCACTGCTACATTTGTTTTGCAAGCTCTCCCGATTAGACACCACTGGTCTTTTTTTTGGGGGTGCCATTAAACAAAAAGTCTATGCAAGCCCGGTCAATTATCTTAGTTATTTACGAAGAATAATAGAAACTTGTGAAGCAATAACACATATTCAGAGCCATTTGGTCACTTTGAAGGATAGATGTCGGGCCTGTTAAATGCTAATGATAATCAGTTTAAACACTTCATCAATAAAGTAGTTGGAATACATATTAATTGATTTATTATAATCTAAATAATTCATAAAAATGAAAATCTTTATATATGAATATCTAAGCGTTAACAGACATACCTTCAGAAGAATTTTTTTTCTTGTTTTGAGACCCTTAATTCGTAATTCCAACTAGGACACCCTGTGTAATGATATAGATATTAAGAAAAAAATTTATAATAGGACAAATTTATTATTAAATGCTGGTAATGGTAACAAGTTGGAGCTAGTTTGAAGTAACTAAAAAGGAACACTAAACATCTCCAGACTTACATTTAAAAAATAATACTTGACACCTTTTATGGCCTTAACAATTTTTATTTTTTTGTTTTCATTTTATGATATATTAGTTTATTTTATAAAAATTTGTATACAGCTATACAAAATTGGGGTTAAAATAGATTTAGGATGTACTCTT
>NW_027105527.1:8624-9752 GCF_000696795.3 Halyomorpha halys
TATATATACTATATACTATGTCCACAATACCTGTACTACATATTATGTCCACAATACCTATACTATATATACTATATACTATGTCCACAATACCTATACTATATATGCTATATAAATACTATATACTATGTCCACGCTTGAACAAACTCCAGGAAAATATCCAACAGGAGGTTATCTACAAATGTGGCATATTTATAGATACTCTCAAGTATATAATTATATTTTTCCAGTAATATTAAATCTTACCTGCAATTAAATTTAGACCAAAGACCCTTATGACAAACATAAGTACAGAATCCCTCCGACAAGTCACACCTATTGCCCGACCAACCGGGATCGCATGTACACTGCTTTACCCCTCCATCCTCTAAGCTACACTTTCCCTTATAGCAATAACCAACGCACTCGTCCACCTGGCATCTCTTGCCACTTCTTCCGACAGGACACTTGCAGGATGGTTTGCCATTGCTCATTGAACATTCACCCTCGACGCAGTAGTTATAGCAGATCGAAGTCTCACATAAGGTTCCTAAAATAATAAGCACAATCAGAATTAAACTAAATTATGTGCCATTCAATAAATGGTTAAAGTATTTAATAAAAAAGGTAAAGTCTTTTTTGAAGAATAAAACAATTGCTTCATCCACCCCATAAATAATGAATATGAATAATCTAGTATTTATTACAATGTACAAAGCCAGAAAGGATATTATAAAACTGAAAACAATTACCAATATAGCCAGGTGTGCAGATGCAGCTATCTTCAATGGAGGAATAAGTCCCTTGGACGCAGGGCAACTGTGAAGGATGAATTACCTCAAATGGAATCTATAAAAATTGTCAAAATTGAAATTAATATTTTGGCAATTTCTTTAAAATTCCCATAGCATTAAATAATGCTGTTAGTAATAAAATCAAAACAACAAATAAATGTGTGTTAAACTAAGACTAATTAACTTATTTATCATGGGAGAAGGATATCTTGAGGTACTTGACTCTTAATTCTAGTACTCAAGTTCTATCTCAGCCATGTCAAATATTTGTTTTCTATTCAATTACCCATGGGGTCAACTCCGAGTGAGGAAAAGACTTATTCAACTTATACAAAGATATATATGTATGTGTATA
>NW_027105528.1:0-281 GCF_000696795.3 Halyomorpha halys
AAAGAAGAGGAACACTATCGGACGAGATCAGGCCGATCCGTAAAGCCAACGGTCCGCTTCTCTGAGGCGGTAAAATATTCCTCATCTACGTACCTATGACTCCGTCATTAAGGGGGGGAGTCCTGTAACAGTCAGCGTGTACGTAGTTCCGCGATAACCCGACAGGGGCCAGCACTACAAGCGTCTAAGCAGCTGTATAATTGTATATAAGTTTATCATTATAAAAATACGATCTCTTGTATAAATGTATATATGTTAATATGTAATATGTAAGAATGTAA
>NW_027105528.1:2895-3440 GCF_000696795.3 Halyomorpha halys
ATATAATTAACTTTGATAACAAAAGTTACCTGTATTTCCTTCTTACAACGATTGGCGAGACAGACAGAATGTTTAAGCACCAACTTTGGAACAAATCGAATATGTAGAGATATAAGACATAGATACAAAGAATCATAATTCATCGTTGAATTTCTTACCAGTTACTTGGACGTAATGATTCTTTCCAAATTTAGGAGTATTAACTGATAAATTTTCATCTTTTTTCTTTTAATATATCTCAGCGCCATACTGCTTATCTTAGTTATTCCAACCATTTGCTTAAGGTTCTTCGCCATTTAGGTGGCGATCACTATTATTGTTCAAAATGAGAGGATTATATGACATTGTAATACAAAAAAGCTTATCTGAACGCCACATCAGACAATGTAATAAAAGAACTAGCGACTCAAACAGTTCTAAGCATAAAAGAAAAAGTAAGGCTGGAACCCTATAAGTCCTACTGCACCAATGATGGGCAGCCCCCTACAATTGCTAATAACTTAGGGATAGGATTTTTATGTGCTAAAATATCCGACATATGTACA
>NW_027105528.1:5515-5838 GCF_000696795.3 Halyomorpha halys
TGTTTCTTTAAAAATAGTAATACGACTGGGAGCCTTCAAAATTTTTTATTTACTGTGTACACAAGCTTGTCTACATTTGGACATGAAATGTGTGTACCAGGCAGGTCAAATGAACTATCAGGATAAAGAACTTTAAGGTCATTACCAGCTCTATTCATGTAAGGTGCCGCGTCTGACAAAAACAACAAAACTTTACCATGAGTGATGCCCATAGGCCAAAGAACAGTCGTAGATTGGTTGACTACATTTTTCGAGGATTTTACAAATCAGCAAATAGGATTTTGATGTTGCTTTAACACTTAGTCTGCCAATGATTATGTTTG
>NW_027105529.1:0-8128 GCF_000696795.3 Halyomorpha halys
TTTCACCAGTATGAAGAGACATGTGTGTTTTCAAAGTACCAAATTGTGTTGCTTTATAATCACAATGAGGACACTTATGAGGTCTATCACCAGTATGAATGGACATTATATGCCTTTTCATATTTCCACTTTGGGTAGTACTGTATTCACAATGAGGACACTTATAATTTCTTTCACCAGTATGAACGGACATTATATGTGTTTTCAAAGTACGAACTTGTGTTGCTTTATAATCACAATGAGGACACTTATGAGTCTTCTCAACAGTATGAATGGACATTATATGTCTCTTCAAATCACCACTCTGTGCTGCCTTATAATCACAATGAGGACACTTGTGAGGTCTTTCACCAGTATGAAGAGACATGTGTGTTTTCAAAGTACCAAATTCTGTTGCTTTATAATCACAATGCGGACACTCATGAGGTCTATCACCAGTATGAATGGACAGTATATGCCTCTTCAAATTTCCAGTTTGGGTACTTCTGTATTCACAATGAGGACACTTATAATTTCTTTCACCAATATGAACAAACCTTATATGACTTTTCAAATATCTACTCTGTGTTGCCTTATAATCACAATGAGGACACTTATGAGGTCTATCACCAGTATGAAGAGATATTACATGTCTTTTTAAAGAACCAACTTCTGTTGCCTTATAATCACAATGAGGACACTTATAATTTCTTTCACCAGTATGAAGGGACATTATATGGTTTTTCAAATCATTAACTCGAGTTGATCCATAATCGCAATGAGGACACTTTTGCGACTTCTCACCATCCTGAGCACTCATTTTATGTGCTTTGATATGATTTTCTTCTACAACTATACATTCACAAGCAGGACATTTATGAGATTTGTTACAAACTGAATGAGTGATTACACATTCTTTCTTCAAATTGTTGTTACTAGTAGATTCCAAAAGAAACTGCTTCACCACCTTTGGCTGGTACAGGGAATCATAGGCCCCTAAAACCAATAAACATTTCTGAATTAAAATAAATTTTAAAAAAGGCAATGAGAGTTGAGTTTAACAACTGTTTATTGCTTTATATAGCTTATTGGTAATTCTTTATTTTCGGACCCTTATGAGGCCTCTTAGGTTTATGAAGGGTCATTGTATGTATTTTCAAATGATTAACCCATGTTGCTTCATAATCGCAATGAGCAGGCTTATGAGACTTCTTGTTTGGATGATTAGTCATAATATGATTTTAAATGACCAATTTCTGTTGCATCATAATGAAAATGAGGACAGGTGAGGCTACTCACTAGTATGAAAGGCCATAATATGCAGTTTTAAATTACTCAATGTTGCTCTTTCAAAGTCACATTAAGGACAATTATTATGATGCTGTATTATAATTATTGCTTTTAAATGATATATCTGTGTAGCTTTATAGCCACAATGAGGACACTTATGAGGTCTTTCACCTATATACTTAGACCTCAGGATGTCTGGCTTGGCTTGAAAATATTCACTGATTTTCAAGATTTTTTTCTGAATTTTTCGAACCAAGCAAAATTTACTTAAATTGATAATATTTTTTACCTTATCAGACATGCATCAAACATTGAAAATTATACATTATTGTTTTTAGACCTATTAAAATAACACATAAATTGTAATAATTGTATTATTACTAATAAATTGTATTTGTCTTTTCTTTCTTCTTCATTTCTTAATTCTTTCCCCCTATTATGTATATAATCATTTAATGTTTGCCTATTTTTAATATTTTCTTTAATTTTCTAATACTGTCTACTTTAGAATTATTTTTAAATGTAACGTATTTTAACTGTCAATCCCCACTACATCCTATCAACAGTTCACTCTTGCACTGACTTCCAGTCCTTTCCTATCTTGTTCGTTATCATCCTTTCTTCTTATCCCGCTTTTTCCATCTTTTTAGATTGTACTGTATTTTGTAATTCTTCTTTCTTATATGTTATTTTTTTCCATTTTCATTAATCGTCTAAGACCTTTTATATTCCTATGTTTCTCTATACATCTTTTTAATTTTTCATTTACTCTGTTCAATTTTTCATTTAATTATGTTTACATCATTTAAGTGTCTGTATCTTTTTTAGCCCAGATGAAGCTTAGTTCTTTTTCCGATTTCCGACCAATTTTTACTTAAATTGATAATATTTTTTACCTTATCAGACATGGATCAAGCATTGAAAATTATACATTATTGTTTTTAGACCTATTAAAATAACTCATCAAATCTTGATACAGTTAAACTTTGATTGGATACTGATATTACAAAACAAATTCTGAGGCAAAAAAAATTAAAAATAATAATAATAATATACATGTAAAAGGGGAATGCATAGTAGGAACCCTGCACATAGAAGAGCTAATGCAAATAGGAACAACTGATACGTTTTGTGAAGGTAAGGGAACAACAACTAGATCATATTGCTATCAGCAAACAGTCTAGAAACTCAATGTGAAAGTTGTTAATAGTTCCGATTTGCAGTCAGATAACCAACATTTCGTTAATTAAGTTCAAATAAGACCAATATTCAAAAGAAAAATTCAGTATCAACCTAAAAAGTTAGACACGCAAAAGCTAACAAAGAAAAACAATTTAGAAAGTCTTCTGGAAAAAAGAATGCTAAAGGATTGGGAAGAACTTCAAAAAGATATAGTACAAACAGCTGAAGATACAATACTCTTCAAGAAGAAACGTAGAAATGCCTGGTGGAATGATGAATGTAGTGAATCAGTCCTGAGAAGACAAAGAGAATGGGACATTTGGAATGATAATAAGAATGACAGGAATAGGAGAGCCTTTATAGAGGTTAGGAAAATAACATCAAAGGGCTTAAAAAAGGCAAGACTTCATCATTTAAAAGATTTACTTACATCAATAGAGTCAGACTTTAAAAAGAACAATAAGAGGGGCTTTTACAAATCTTTCAAAACATTAACAAATATACACACTAACAAAATATACCCCACCTGGTTTACACTTCAAAGATCCAGAAATACTTAAAATTGCAAATAATAACACGGAAAATTGCAAGATTCTTGCAGAATATTTCAGGGATCTAAATAATTGTGATGCTCCTAATGAAACCTTTAATTTTCTAAACAATGCCCCTCGCCAACCGAATTCAGATCCACCAACCTTGGAAGAAATTATCAAACAATTTAAGAATAATAAAGCTGCAGGAGAAGATAACATCATTGCTGAACTATGGAAATACTGCAGTGAAAACATCCTAAGATGTCTAATAGCAATAATCCAAGGGATATGGGAAACAAGGATGGACATCTGCAATAATACACCCGCTGCACAAGAGGTTATGAGATAACAGGAACACACTCAATCGGACTGGGACTGCCATGGTTGTTAAGCTACTGTAAGATCCTACTCCCAATTTCCCACCAATCACTAAGAAGAGATAGAGGACATTGCTTTAGACCTGCAACATGGCAGGGTACCTGGATTGGACAGTATGGTATTCCAACTGGCTCTCAAAAATGCATTCATGTAGTCTCATTCCTGAAAACTTGGAAGAGACAGAGACATGTACTTATTCTAAAGGATAATGGAAGACTGGAGGACCCATCAACCTATTGTGTCCATAGATGGTGACTAGGAGATTTTTATCAGCAGTATCAACTTTATTTCCAGTAAAACCTCTTCAACATTTGTATTGGATATGTAAAGAATAAAATGCAAACCGAAAATGTGTAAGAACAAAAAATTTAAGTTTTAATGGGTTATTTCATCATTTTTCAAATGAGTATTTGATCAGTCAAATAAGGAGTAAATATATGTCATTGATGATGGCAGCGTGTGTCCTTCAGAAGTCTGATGAATTCCTGTTATGTTGAGCAGATAGATTAAAATTTTATCAACTTTTGTTTTATTTCATATCATGATTATATTACAGCAAATTTAATAAAAAATAGAAGAGGAGAGTAAGTATTAGGGCCCCCGCAGACTGCAGACTTTTTATCGGCCGATAGTTTAGTCAGGTTGGGCTGAAAGTGCGCGCACACCAGCCAACTAAACAATTTGGTTGGTGAACAGGGCGCAGACTATCCAACAGCCGCCCGACTATTCTCGAACTAGTTTGTAACTGACTGTTGAAGCGGTCGCACAATGAAAATATTGTCCAGAAAAGTTATTGCTCTCATCATACTTCCGAGATTCCGAGAGTGTTGGGTGCATCCCATTCTCAGTGATAGATTAGTTAGTGAAAATTTTACACTATGCATTCCAAATTACTTGATTACCCGAAAAAATTTTTCGCCTATTATCGAATGAGCATTACCAGCTTCAATGAACTTGTCAAGCTAATTGGACCAGCAATAGCGAAGGAGGATACAAATTTAAGACTTTCTATACCTGTGGAGGAGAGATTGAGCGTTACGATAAGGTAAGATAAACCACAAATACTTTTCAGCTATTTTTATTAAAATTAATATTACAAAATTCGGCGTTTTGAGAAATTAAGTTATTTACAAGTCATATATTTGCGATTCATCTGAAAAATTTGAATAATAAGACTGGGCTGTATCGTTGGAGTTGCCAGGTGATGAAATGTTTTGAATGGTTGTCGGTTGCGAAATTGGAAGAGAGTACAAGGGTTGCTGTACTCTGTTGTACATACATGTTCGCTTAGAAGTAGACTGAACGCACCTAGCTAATCTTATCTGTTTAAAAACGTTAAGAATACTTATTTTAGCATCAAGTTTTTCTTCTGCGGTTAAATTTTGGAGTGAAGGGACCAGTGACAAAGCAAAGTTCACATCTTCATCAGTATTAGGCTCATTTAATGCCTTTAATAATCCTTCATCCACGTCCCTCTGCTTCAGTACATTAGGTCTCTTTTTCCGCTGAAGAATAGGGGTGGGAGTGGATGAACCAGCTTGATCATCATCCTCATCATTTGATAGAGAATTGTCCTCTTCCAGGTCAAGAGGTAAGTCGGTTTTCCATGCATGGAAGTAAAAATAATAACTGTTCAAAGTAGACATATTTACGCCTTTTATTCGCAGCTTGCCCCGACTTAGTGTTCTTTTGAGCGACTTAGTGTTCTTTTGAGCGTTTAATTCGCGACGAAAGCAAGTCCTTAAATTAGCCCATTTTTTTTTTGCACATCATGACCTGAAAAATATTGAAATTTAATTAATTTTTAATTTTTTACAGATATTGAAATATAATTAATTTTTATTTTTTTACAGATATCTGGCTACAGGAGCTAGTTTCAATACATTATCTTTTGAATATCTGATGGGAGCTTCTACAATACGAGATATTACTAAAACTACATGTGAGCAAATATGGAATATACTTCAACCATTGTATATGTCAACCAAAGAAGAAGGCGACTGGATTAAAATCGCAGACGAATTCTATAGTCGCACAAACTTTCCGAAAATCATTGGAGCAATTGATGGCAAACATATAGGGATGATACAGCGAGAACATTCCGGTTCATCATATTTTAACTACAAAAAGTTTTTTTCGTGCCTGTTAATGGCTTGGACAGACGCAGATTATAAATTTGTATATATAGACGTTGGTTCTTATGGGACAGCTAGTGATTCGGAAATATTTAAATCATCAGAAATGGGTAAACGGCTGTCCCAAAACCAATTAGATATTCCCATTTGCCTAATGATAATGTCGGAGATGTTACTCCATTCTCTGTCGTAGGGGATGAAGCGTTTGGAGTTGGCAATCATATACTACGTCCTTATGCAAAAAGAAATTTAAACTACACCAAATGAATTTTCAACTATAGACATACAGGAGCTCGACGAATGGTTGAGTGTACTTTTGGGATTCTAGCTAACAAATGGCGAATATTTCACCGACCAATGGATGTCAATATCACTTTTTGTGTCAAAATAATTAAAGCTTGCTGTGTCCTGCATAATTATGTAAGAATCAAAGATGGAATAAATTTCACAGAAACTCTCTACAGTTGTCCCATGAATAACTTAACTATAAATGAAGACAACCGAGGAAGAAATAATATGAATAACGTGCGACAGTACATGTCGTCATACTTTATTTCTCCCGGAGGCGCGATTCCGTGTCAATATAACAAAGTGTAATAATTGTAAATAGATAAATAAATAAATAAATAAAAATTCACATAAATACTCTAATATTTTTATTTTTATGTTCCTACCTTTATTTGTTTTTTCCTCGACGCTAAGCCGATTCCAATCAAGAACAACTGCTTCGCAAACTTCCTCCCACAGTTTTTTCTTCACATTCGTGTCGGAGTACTCTTTTAAACTTTTTTTATAAAGCGCAGGTCTTTTCTCGACTTCTTCAATCAACTTTTCGACGGAACTTTCTACAATCAACAATTGTGATTTGGGCGACGCCATATTCAAAATACACGCACACGACGCCAAATCACAGAGCGAACTGAACTATCGGCCGACTAAACAATCGTCATGTATGCGCAGGCATGTATGCGCCAATACTGATTAAACAGTCGGCCGATAGTTGGCCGACAGATTAGTTTGAATGTAATCGAGTAGCCCATCAAACTTTTTTATCGGCCGATACTGAATCGCTGTAGTGTGCGCATATGCATTCCTCTCCATACTGATTAAGAAGCCGACCAAACTATCAACCGATAAAAAGTCTGCAGTCTGCGGGGGCCCTAAGGAATATAAAATAATTGTGGGATGTGACCTGCTAGGGAAGGTGGGAGCTTGGGTCAGGAATAGCAGGGGAAAATGGAAGTTTAAGTTGGGAGGAAAAATCTACAAATGTCATTTTCAGTGGAAGAACATGGGCGCTAGGGTCGGAGCAACCAATCAAGCTGAGGACTGGAGACGAAGCCTTAGGAGGGAATACGAAGATATCTTTTTCAAAGAAGGGGACAAGCTCGGGACAACAGGGAGAACAGTCCATGAGATCATACTAAAACAAGACAAACATGACATACGTTAAAGAGAGGAGATACCCGCAGACGCTACGTCATCACATCCGAGAAGAGCTTCAAAGTTTAAAACGCCAGGGAATAATTATTGATAGCACTTCCCCTTACAATAGTCCGTTGTGGGCAGTGAAGAAGAAGAGCGTGCCTGGTGAATCTACTGAAAAAAGTACAGGGTGGTGATTGATTACAGGAAGCTGAATGAGAATACCGTTGACGAAAAGTATTGTTTGTAAACTGATGGAGGGGAGTTACGGTATGAGTCAGCTGTTATTTCGATGTCAGCTGACTGAGGGGATCAGCTGATCGAATGTATATAAGAGATGTACCGAATATAATAAAGCCAGTATGTTACAGCAGTTCAAGTGTGTTAGATCTTATTCCTTTTTCTCTTTTTTGACATTTCGCTTTTGCCAATACTTAACTTATATATATCTATATATATACTTATAGTATTATTACATACTTATTGTCTGTATGATGGAATGTTATGTGTCTTATCAAATTACCAATTTCAATTGTATTATAGTCATAATGATTGATTCATATATTATCACAATATTGAATTTTATTAACAGTGTGATGTATCATTACTTGGAAATGATTAATGGCACATAGTCTGTTTTCTAGATACTGCATTATGTTTTTGTACAAGACCAATTTGTATGAAATGACAGGCCACTAAATGATGTTTTAAATTTATAGATATTGCTTCAAATTCACAAAGAGGGCACTTGTGTTACTCTCATATGAGCCACAATAAGTTTAAATTCTAGATATTTTCTAAGAACACTATGTTCTTCAATTTAATCAATGTTTCTTCATGAGGCAAATGTTAACATTTATAAGGCTTCTTGAAGACTGTATGAAGGTTCATTGTATGCTTTTTCAAATGATCAACCCGAGTTACTTTATAATCACAATGAGAACACTAATGAGGCCTATCACCAGTATGATGGGACATTATATGACTTTTCAAATAACCATTACGTATTGCCTTATAATCACAATAAGGACACTTATAAGGTCTATCACCAGTATGAATGGACATTATATGTGTTTTCAAAGTACCAACTTGTGTTGCTTTATAATCACAATGAGGACACTTATGAGGCTTCTCAACAGTATGAATGGACATTATATGCCTCTTCAAATCACCACTCTGTGCTGCCTTATAATCACAATGAGGACA
>NW_027105529.1:8178-10443 GCF_000696795.3 Halyomorpha halys
GTATGAATGGACATTATATGCCTCTTCAAATCACCACTCTGTGCTGCCTTATAATCACAATGAGGACAGTTATGAGGTCTATCACCAGTATGAATAGACATTATATGCCTCTTCAAATGACCACTTTGTGTTCCTTTATAATCACAATGAGGACACTTATAATTTCTTTCATCAGTATGAACGGATATTATATGCTTCTTCAAATAACTACTCTGTGTTGCCTTATAATCACAATGAGGACACTTATGAGGTCGATCACCAGTATGAAGAGACATTACATGTCTTTTCAAAGAACCAACTTGTGTTGCCTTATAATCACAATGAGGACACTTATGAGGTCTATCACCAGTATGAAGGGACATATGTGTTTTCAAAGTACCACTTCGTGTTGCCTTGTAATCACAATGAGGACATTTGTGAAGCTTCTCGCCTGTATGAAAAGACATTATATGATTTTTCAAATGAATAATTTGTTTTGCTTTATAATCACAATGAGGACACATATGGGGCCTCTCATCAGTATGAAGGGACATTATATGGTTTTTCAAATGATCAACTCGTGTTGATTCAAAATCGCAATGAGGACATTTTTGGGACTTCTCACTATTGTGAACACTCATTTTGTGTGCTTTGATATGATTTTCTTCTGTAACTCTATATTCACAATCAGGACAGTTATGAGATTTGTTACAAACTGAATGAGTGATTACACATTCTTTCTTCAAATTGATGTTACTAGTAGATTCCAAAACAAACTGCTTCACCTCCTTTGGCTGGTACAGGGAATCATAGGCCCCTAAAACCAATAAACATTTCTGCATTAAAAATAAATTTTAAAAAAAGGCAATGAGAGTTGAGTTTAACAACTGTTTATTGCTTTATATAGCTTTTTGGTAATTCTTTATTTTCGGACCCTTATGAAGTCTCTCTTATGAAGGGTCATTATATGTATTTTCAAATGATCAACCCAGGTTGCTTCATAATTGCAATGAGGAGGCTTATGAGACTTCTTGTTTGGATGATTAGTCATTATATGATTTCAAATGACCAATTTCTGTTGCTTCATAATGAAAATGAGGACACGTGAGGCTACTCACCAGTATGAAGGGCCATTATATGTAGTTTTAAATAACTCACTGTTGGTCTTTCAAAGTCACATTGAGGACAATTATTATGATGCTGCATTACATGATTTTTTTAAATGATACATCTGTGTAGCGATATGAGGCTGGCATTGTGAGTCCTTTCACTTATATACTTTGACCTCAAGGTGTCTGGCTTGGCTTGAAATAGCTTGAAGACATTCACTGATTTTTCATGTTTTTTTTCTGAATTTTTCCAATCAAGCAAAATTTACTTGAATTGATATCAGACATGCATCAAACATTGAATATTATACATTATTCACTACTATCGTTTTTTGACCAATTAAAATAACTTATCAAATCTTGATAAAGTTAAACTTTGAATTGGGAGTAGGATGTTTCCAAAGTTAATTATTGGCCACTGATATTAAAAAACAAATTCTGATACAAAAAAATATTATATATTGTAATATGCTCTTTTTTAAGTAAATAGTATATTTTGATGTGTAAAGGGTTTTTGATATGTTTTATTTTATGTATCATTTTAATATTGTTCATTTGTTTTGTTTATCCAAAAAGCAAGCTAACCAATTTTCATTGTTTAAAATAACTTCGTGATCCAAAACAAAACCAAGATGGCGGTACGTATTCTTCAGTCGACAAGTCCGTTGAATCAAGGCCATGAATAAGCAGATTCAAATATCATAAAAACTATTTTAACTCGTCCCATCATAATTGAAAATAGAGTAAATTAAAGGAAAAATAGAAATCAAGAAATAGTGCAAATGAATTATATCCAGAAAATAAATCATTTGGAAAAATCCCTAACTGTTGTGCGACAATCGATGTTTACATGTAACCTGGAGGCAGGTTTTCGTTTTGGAGATTCTTTGGTTGTGTGGACGGGCAGGTGAAAGGATGTCTCCAGGATGAGGAGGTCCTCATGAATTTCTGTCCAGCAAGAAGAGGAAGCCATTTTGGACGCTAGGACAATAACATTAAGAACAAAGAAGATACCAGGAATCAACAAAAGAAGATCGCGAACTTGGTTAGTTTTGCTATACATAAAAATAGATTCATGTATAAAATAGATTTTAATTTAATTAATTGTAATTATTGTAAGTGTCTGTTTTTCTGATTGCCTAGCAACCCGCCCTGAGATTAAGTCTTTTTGTATTAT
>NW_027105529.1:10638-27083 GCF_000696795.3 Halyomorpha halys
TATATATATATATAGGAGGCGAGAGGTTTAGATTAACTGGTCTGCAATATCTAATATTTTGATAGTGCGAAGCATCTTATGATTGATGAGTTTTGGAAGAATACCATTGCTGTGATAAAGAAGAATATCTTGAGATTCAATTATTTCACTACAAGATCTACCCCTTCCATTGTTGGTGCATTATACTGTCTTTCGTGTTATTGAATAAGTATTTTATTTTTCTGATTGCCATTGTATGATCATCTGATGGCATCTGATGGGGCCTCAGGTGAAGAATGTCTTCATGGAGGAGAAGAGCCGCCCACTGTGGCTTGATGTGAATATGAGGGTTGGCCAGCCTGCTAGCAACTACTGACTAGCTAGAGAGATAATGGCATCTGACCCAGTAAATGAACACCATACTGGTATTACTTATACCTCTGTAGCCTAAATAAAACATACTTACAACAGATAAATTTATTTATAATATGTAACTGATTATTTAAAATATGTATGTAGGCCGCAACATTCTGCCCTCCTAAAATTTGTACAAAATTTTAAATGAGCATTTACGGGGGTAAAGGGAGCGAGCTTGGTGACTGGTCGCTGGTATTCTCCAGTTTGTGTCCTCACAGTTGCCACTCTCACGATGCCATCTTGTTGATGATGCGTGGCGATGATTCTTCTACTTGTGAAAGGTACTTATGATGAGGGTCATTTTTTATGTCCCAAAAACAATGTAGATAATCACCCGGTTTTGAGGGACTTGGATGTTGATACTGGCCTTTGGAAGAGTTATCAAATAAATTTGCAGTAACTTTTGCAGAAGAACATCTTGCATTTGATGAGTATTCTTGATCCTAATGATGCATTTTTGAGGATGGTGCATTCTGTTCTTCATTATCACTATCAGCAACAGTGTAGCATGAAACAAAGCCATTATGTTGTTTTACTGAGGTCATGTTGGCCTGGTGTACAGGTTGAGAACTAAAAGGAGTACAGTGTTGGGAACTTTTGGAAGGAGCTTCATCTTCACTATCAGAAATTGTTATAACAGAAACAGCAGTAGGAGTGTCATGTATAATAATAGTTAGTTGGCGACTGGAATTGTGAGTTGGAGGAACATGTTGAGATGACAATGAATGAATATGCCACTGATTGGGAATACTTTCTTTGACACGTTTTTTCACAGAGCTAAGAAGTAGCTGGTCCTTCTTATCATGAGACTGTCTTGGTAAAGTGAGATGGTGGTGTGGAACAGGAGGAGCAAGATTTTTTGCAATATTCCTTTTACCCCATGTCAAAATAGGACTCTCAACCACTCTATAATAAACCTCAGCAGTAAAAACAGGCCAATACTCAAGAATAAGAGCAGCAGGCTGAACAAGAAGTGGTCTACCCCATTCTTGAGGTGGTAGCATTGGTTGTTGGATACTGTGATCGGCAACTATTCCAAAGTTGAAATAAAGGATACAAGTTGTCAAATGTAGGTTAATAGTGATTAGCTCACTCTCTAACTAATCTCTGGACTGGGTTTGTGAGATTATTATTAAAAGTAAGAGTTGCATGTTGATGCTGAGAGGATGATCCATTAGAATAAGTATTTCTGCAGCATACCTCCATCATTTGAACACTTACTTTGACACTGTTGCAATGTACATAGTAAATCAAATGAGCTAAATTTGCAAATGGATGATTTAAAGCTTCTCCTGGAGTAATACGACGCTCAACTTGATCATAGTAAGCATTTATTTTGAAAGATCTATGAACTTCCTGCAATTTGCTTTCTCAGCAAGAAGCTCGCCTCCTTCTAGGTCTGTTGGAACATTCACTTGACCTATGTCATCCAATCAATTAAAAATATAATTTCAGGCTTCTTTTGATTTAATACCATTTTCAGCCTCATGTTCTTCAGGTGTCTTTAGCCTCCAAAATGGATAAGTGCTTTCCATATCTCTATAACAGAATTTAGTAGTTTTAGAAGCATTGCCAAGTACATGTTCTGTTGGTAAACCCTGGGTTTGTGAAATATATCTAATTTGGTCATATTCTGAAGAACGAGGGTAAAGAGGCCAGCCTAAAAAAGTAAGAGGTCAGCGGTAGCAACAACACATCCTGGGGACCACATATATATAGCTTTAAAAAAAGGTAAACCAAGTATTATTTCAGAAGCTCTGTAATATCTGCTCTGCAAATAGGTATTACAGACAGCTTTAGCTTTAAAAATATGTGAGGCACTTTATTTTAACCCTATATAGTTGTCTAACAGGATCCAAGAGCATAATGCTTTCAGGTTTAAGATAAGCATGTAAAAAGTAATCTTGTTGTGGGGCATCTGAAATAACAATAAAGAAAATATATAAAGATTGTAAGAATATAGTAAGAAGAATATTGTAGGAGGAACTTTATTCCGATGAATATTGCAACCTTTGCATAACCACTTAGGAAAAATTATCGGCTTCCTACGTTCCCCTGGTTATTAAGAATGAGTTGAAGGTGGTTGCAATTGCTAATGAGCAATGTGTTCGCCACCTAACCAGAGGAAATATATGGGTTCCTTTTTTAATTGTAGAACCTCTTTGAGTTAAGTAGCGAACAGGAGGTAGGCGGTAATTCATTGATTACTTCTTGGAGGTAAGATGCGGCCATATATCATCTCGTGGATGAAGAAGTCCATGGAGCTCATTTGGATCAAGAGAACTGCCTGGAGACCCAATAGAAGAAGGCAAGTGCTGTGAGTAATTTTGTATAAAAATAACTTGCAACGAAATGTCATTGGTTTTATTTGCATTTACCGGAGTAGACTGTTTGAATCTTGTGCTTTCAGGCTGAGGCAGGGAGGTAGGTTCAGGTTGACCACAAATTGGAGACCTCTTGGAGATGCGCCGTGATTGTGAGAGAAATGGAAGAAAATTATTTACCAACGAAACGTCACTAGCATAACTAGGATCTGACATAGCTGGGCTTTTTTATCCTGGACGAAAATATTTTCTAACAAAATGTCGTTAGATTTATCAGGATCAGATGTGGCTGGACGATCTGACCTCAGTGAATCAGGCTCTTGGGGCCCAGTAGTATCAAGAAGTCTGCCTGGAGACCCTCAAGTATGGAGCTCAAAAAAACAAGTGGAATTAAGGTGGTTTACTGGGGACCTGTATGAGGTACTCTGCAGTTTACAATCACCCTGAGAAAAGGCTCTTTCAAGGGAAGTGTGCAACTTTAGAGTTTTGAGGAAGCCCTTTAGAATTATTGGTTGGCTAAAGTGATCCTTGAACAGTATCTAAGCTAAAGCGATGATTATAGGGAATTTTCTTGTTGATAGAATAAGGACTATGAGTCTTGGTTGTCACTGGCGAAGAAGGCATGACTTGTGGTAAAGATTGAAGATAATTGATATGAGCCTTAGAGGCTGAAGAGATAACTGGACCCACAGAAGTAGGGTTAATGGATGGCAAGACCTTCATAATAATATTCCTGCACAGATTTAAAGAGGGAAAGATTTTCTTTAGTTGAAAAAAGGTATAAAACATCTGAGCAGGAGCAAAGTTCTTTAGGGGAATCATAGGCCTCACAGAAGGAAGTGAAGTATGATTTCAGTTCTAAATAAATTTTATTAAATAAAAAAAAATTTTCAGGATCTTTTGCTATACCTTGCCCTTGAATAATAAAAGTTTTAATCTGGGGTGCAAAAAAATTTAATTTCTCTTTTAAGTTTTGCAAAATGACTTTTAATATCCTCTGGCATGTCCTTCATTATTTTAGAGGTAAAAGATATGAATAAAAAAAAAAAACTGAAAGAGAATAATGCCGGAATGGAGCACCTTCCAAAATAAAATATTTTTTTTTTATGAAAAATAATTACAAAAACACAACAACAAAATTTGACAACTGGAGGACCTTAAAAACAATTAATATAAAATATGTGTTCAAAATGAACCTTTACCAGCCCAACCATGAATGGTGAAAAGAATTATATTGTCGAGTTTTTAAGTATTCTAATACAACAAAATAAAAAACATAATTATGAGAGATAGTTGACCGTGGATGATGAATGAGGAGAAGATGGTTGGGGGTGCTTTTAATTCTGGGTTTGACCGCCATTAGCGCTGTTTTTTCCATTAGACGTTTGATCTTCCAGCTAACAGGTTCGTTTTTATTTTATTTCCCCTTTCTTTATTTTACTCTTTCCCCTTATTTTCTCTACTTTTATCCATTTTCCTTACCCGCGTTACAAGTTTTGTACACTATACTTATAATTTGCCTCTTTATCATCTATTATTGTTACATATATTTTCATCCTCTCAATTATCATTTTCTTTTCATATTTTAATTTTAAATTAATAATAACTAATGTGTTCATACTTCTTTGCATTGTATAACTTTATTTTTTTAATTATTTTTTTTTTTTTTATTTCATTTCCTTAATTATGTTATTTTGCCTACTTTTTCAATTACCTATGTATACATTTTATTTCATTTATATTACATTTTATTTTATTTCCCGCTTCTCTCATCACTTCATTTTATTAATTCTATTTTGTAAAATTATTCTGTTTATACTTTCTTTTTATTTTTATTTTTTTTAATTTTTCTATACTTACTGTGGTTGTTATCTTGTTCTGTTTTTAGCCCTGAAGAAGGCTAGAAACTCTAGCCGAAACGTTGGCACATTAAAACAAGTTAATCGTACTTATTTGTGTTTTTCATTGACCGCACCCCCAACCATCTTCTCCTCATTCAAAATAAAAAACGTTTGAAAAGAAAAAAATATATACATTAAATAAAAAAGGGAACTTCTGATGAAATACAAAATTAAAATTATTTTAAAAATTAAAAGCAGAAATATATTGTTTTTGTCGTTAGCAACATAAATAAAATTGTTTATATATCACCCTGGGTGATGGGGCCCAGTGTGGAGCATTATCCTCGTGGAGAAGAGCCGCTCACTGTGGCTTGATGTGAATAAGAGGGAGGATTCTAGCAACTACTGACTAGCTAGAGAGACCATGTAATTAATCTTAGGGGACATACGTACAGAATAAAGTTATTTTTTCATTTCATTTCATAAGCTATACTTTCACACAAATTCCACTTTTCACTCACTCTAGGCATGTTGTAATTAATTACTTAAATCAAAATTGAAGTAAACAATAACATGAGGGTCTGGAAGGAAGGTTATAAACATAAAGGCTTATACAACAAGTTGCTGAGAAAATCCGTTAGGGACTCTTGTGCATTTAACGTTTAACATGACTTCAAATTGGGCTGCTCACAATCTTATAGTTATAACATTTAACATGGCAAAACATTTTACATTTAACACAACATCATGAATACCCCTAGTGTAATGTATCAACAATGGAAAAGATGGAACTTGTCGTAGTGAAGAATTTGAATATCAAGCTATTGTTCTTTATCACAGAAATGGTATTCTTCAATATTCTTCCAGAACTCATCAATCATAAGATGCATCGCATTATCAAAATACATTTTGAAAAATAGACAATGGCTACAACTTTAATATCAAATAAAAATCCAATAGCAGATGATACATAAAAAAATTCAATGCCATCAATTACTGTTCTCATTGATTGATGATCTATAAAAACAAAAAAAATTACATTATTTTATACTGCCATCTTTATCAGCTGTATGTATAAGAAAACTGAAACGGGGGAAGTTCTTTATATTTTATTGAACGAAGATAAACTATAATCTGGTAAATAAACTCATTTACATGATGCCATTATGTAAATGTTAATGATTTATTTAATTATATGCCAACTGTCTCTCCCTTATATTCTGTATTTAAAAGTTTAACCAAAAATGTACAAGGAAAAAATTGTCATTTGTCGTCTTTTGAGTCAGTAATGGAAAAAGGAATAGACAGGAGCTGAAGAAATTTGTGCAATGGAGAATGAAAATGAGGTGTATCATAACACAGCCATGTTTTTATTCATGCGGATCAACTTGGGAAACAATGGCCTTCAAGATGAGCCTAGATCTTAGTAACTCAATTCTATTAGCAAGGTTTGCGTCCACTCAAGTAGTATCTTCCTTGATAGGGTTTCAATGTTTATAATAAGAAGCCATTTAAAAATCATAATGATGGAAACATACAATCCAGATCAGATCTACATGATAGTCAACTGCTTAAGTCATATTTCTACAAACGATGGACTAATATAATTTAGAAACATCAAGTAATTTGTTAAAACCAAAAAAGTAACCTACGTCAGAACACAGGATACATATAGAGAACTTTTATCAATTTCGGCTTTTATAAAAACACACAGTTATTACAACGCAATGCCAAATATTAGACTTGTATGAAATAAATATTTTTACCTTCATCTGGGACGATAAACTCTCCCTCTTGTTTCACATGTATGCCTCCACCTGTAATCATGACAATAATATTATAAAAAATATATAATAAAGGGAATAATGAGATATTCGACAAAAAATTCAGTCACTACATATTTAGTTAATGTTATGCCATTATATATTATGCCTGAAATGAATAAAAATAGAAGTGATTTGTAAGGTGCACTAAAAAATGATTTTTTTTTTTTTTAAATAGAAAGAAAATTAAATCTTTTCAAGTCTCTTGGAGAAATGCCTTTGGCCATTTTATCA
The DNA here is from genome assembly GCF_000696795.3 of Halyomorpha halys. NCBI lineage: Eukaryota > Metazoa > Arthropoda > Insecta > Hemiptera > Pentatomidae > Halyomorpha > Halyomorpha halys. The sequence goes on from NW_027105529.1 coordinate 17,257, forward strand.
ACAAAAACTCCAATCCTGAATTTCCTAAAAACTGTTCTTCAATCTACATGATTCTAACCTCACTTAACTCCAAGCGAGATGAATGTAATCCATAATGTATAATTTTCTAAAGACTATCTTCCAATCTGCGTCCTTTTAATATCTCTCTTAAAAACTCAAGCAAGATCAATGTAATCTTATATTTTTAGAAATATTAAATATTTCTTATTGGAAAAAGATAGGTTACCATATCAAGTAGATTGTACAAAGATAGTCCGAGGGTTGTCAATAAAGGTACAAATAGTAAAAAAAGGTACAAAATAGTAAAAAAAACCTATTTAATGTTAACCAAGGTGTCGCCCAGCAGGGCTCAATGAAAAGAAGATACAAACTTTGTAAAAAATGATAAAAAATTAGAATACATATATAAAGTTTTTTAATCCTCACGCTACAATAAGTGATATAATTTCTTACTATTACACCATTTCCCCCTCATAGCCCAATATAAGTTTACTTTTGCCTTGATTTTGTTGGCACCTAGTTGAATACTTCTCAGACCAAAACATGTCAAAATATGGTCCCCATGCATGTCACCCATGTTGCATAGCGGACATGTTGGTGAATATGCGTTGCCTATTCAGTGGAGGTGTTTTTGAAGCAGACATTCAAAGAAATAATACAAAAAAAATATTTAAAAAAAATATATATAAATATAGATCAATAGTAAAATAATTACTAATAAATACAGCCAGGTGTGATAATATAATTTCTTACTTTCTTTGTATATATATTCTAACTTTTTGTTACTACTTACAATGTTTGTATCTTGTTTTCATTTAGCCCAGCAAAATGGGGCGAAACGTTAGTTAATATTAAAAAGTTTATTCTATCATTTTGTTCCTTTTTGAGCCCCACCCACATTATCTTCCTATAATCTAGATATATTATGTTTCAACAAAAATAGAACATAAATTCTTACAACTAAATTATCATATCTGATGAATATAAATGTCATTTTCATCTTAAATTCCTACATCTTCACAACTAGGATTACTTTTTGATTAGTTCTCTATTGATCCCTGTAATTTCTGAATTTCTATTTTTATTCTATATTCCCTATAATTTCTATATTTTCTTCTCTTCTTACTCTTTTCTTCTTCTTCTAACCTCACTTGTCATTATCTGGTAATTATTAATAATAATTTTCAAGGAAATATATAATAAATGTTGTTTAAAAGTTTTGATTTAGGAGATCTTTATTTATAGAAGTAGAGTTCAGGCAACTATCAACAACCCAAAGATCTAGCTACTGACGAAGTTGAAAAAAACATTTACTTTTGAGCAGCTTTTCATGTCAAATACTCGACCTATGCAGCTTTAACAGCATCATTAATAAATATATTGGCAAACTATTAGCTTACATAATAGATATATAAAGGTAGTGTTTAATTTTTTTTTTATTTACAATATGCTGGAACATTTATATAAATCTCTTTATTGCATATACCAAGCACCAAATGGTGCAAATGGTCCCAGTCTAATCTTAAACATGGCTAAGATTTGATACTAATAGTCACATATATCAACTACAAACAAAAATTATGTAAGTTAAAAATCTATCTCACCGACATAGATTTCTGGAATTCCCTCTTCTTTGATATCAGCCGTGGAAACTGTAAAAATATCCAATGATTATTTCATGAGAACCATTAAATAACTTCTGATGAAATACAAAATTAAAATTATTTTAAAAATTAAAAGCAGAAATATATTGTTTTTGTAGTTAGCAACATAAATAAAATTGTATAAATATCATCCTGGGTGTTGTCCAAAAATTGTCATTTGTGGTCTTTTGAGTCAGTAATGGAAAAATGAACAAAGTAAATATACAGTAGCTGAAGAAATTTGTGCAATGGAGGATGAAAATGAGGTGAATCATAATACAGCCGTGTTTTTATTCATGCGGATCAAGTTGGGACACAATGGCCTTCAAGATGAGCCTAGATCTTAGTTACTCAATTCTATAAGCAAGGTTTGCGTCCACTCGAGGAGTAGCTTCCTTGATAGGGTTTCAAAGTTTATAATAAGAAGCCATTTAAAAATCATAATGATGGAAACATACACTGCAGATCAGATCTACATGATAGTCAACTGCTAAAGTCATATTTCTACTAATGATGGACTAATATAATTTAGAAACATCAAGTAATTTGTTAAAACCAAAAAAGTAACCTACATCAGAACACAGGATACTCGCAGTTGTCTTCCAGATTCCGGTGAAGAAACATCGTCGGTGCCTGTGCCTTCGATCTTTGGAAACAATAGTGCGTTTGTGTAACTTTTAACAGTGGTTTCCGAGTTTGTGTATGCTAAACGTAAAAAAGCAAAATTTAAAAGTACAGACATAAGAAATAATGAAACTAAACCAAAAAACTACAACAGATTTTATATTATTAAAAGAACAGAAACTGATGAAATTGGAAATGTTTTAGATTTCAGTAGGATCTTGCCTTTTTTTATTTATAAAAACTTAAATAATCTGATTGGTGAAGTCAAACAAGGTAAAAAATTAAGAGATGGAACACTCTTGGTAGAAATATTGTCTGATAAACAATCTGATAAAATCTTAAAATGTGAAAATCTTTTAAATAATTTTCAGATTAAGGTTGAACCACACGCTAGGCTAAACATGAGTAGGGGCGTTTCATTTAGTGTCCGGAGCTCAATTTTTGTTCTATCGAAGAAATTAAAGATGAATTGAAAATGCAGAACGTTGTTGATGTAAAAAGAATGACATTTTATAAAAATAACGGAAAACATGAAGTAATAATTATCTCTTAACTTTCAATATCCCAGCTCTACCCAATGAAATTAAAATAGGATATCACAATGTTAATGTTAGAATGTTTATCAGTAACCTGTATGGTATGCTGTAGGTTCGGTCATACAAAACTTAAATGTAAAAAAGAGCCAATATGTAGATATTGTGAAAAAGCCAAACAGGAAGGTACACAATGTAGTAGCCCCTTAAAATGTGTCAATTGCCCAGAACAACATGACTCTTTTTCAAAAACCTGCAAGGCTTCAAGAAAAGGAAATTAGAAGTATTCAAGATATGGACAAAATTAGTTATATGGCAGCTAAGAAAAAGTACGAATCACTACATCCACTTTCTTCTCAGATTACTTTTTCTAATAATGTGAAAAACCAAAAAAAAGTTAGTGCTTACCCCCACTCTTCTCCTTCTCCCCTTGACACCCCCCTCTCCAACTATTCCTATATATACCTCTCCCATTCCTCTCCCTTCCACACCTTCATCTTCCGAATCTCCCACACCTACTAACCCACCACCTACGGCTTGCAAACAGATAGAAGTTGTTCGTTCCACGGATCCGGACTCTTTAGCTTCGGAAAAAAGAGCCCCTAACGAACTCACCTCTCCTCACGCTTGCCCAGGTAACTCACTCAGTCAATGGACTTTGGTTAAAGATAGGAGAGCTAGAAGTAAAACTTGAAATAGATCTCCAAACCAAAAGCAGAGCGAAGAGAGAGGAGCAAAGAATAACTAGTATAGGATCTCAAGAATAGGTTCTTCTCAGCTCTAAAACATAACTAGTTATGACCCTAGTCCAAAGGAACAGTAACAATATTAAAAGCCATTTTAATGATTTGAAGATATTAATTTCTGATGAAGATCAGTTCTGTTTAAGCTTACAAGAAACACATCTAAGGTCTTCAGATCAATTTACTCTTAAAGGTTTCAAAATTTATAGAACAGATTGCAATGAAAACTATGAACGTGCATGTAGAAGAGTAGCCATTGTCGTAAAAGACTCAATCTATTCCCACCCAGTAGAAATAGACTCCCCCTTCCAAGTAATAGCAGTTACAGTTTATTTAAACATTACCTTCACAATTTGCAGTATTTATCTCCCTCCAGATAACACCATAGAAACAGAACACCTCCTTCACACCCTTAGACAGCTGACAAAGCCTGCTTTATACACCGGAGACTTTAATTCGAATTCAATACTGTGGGAATCTAAAAATACCAATCCCAGAGGTCAAATAATTGAAAATTTCCTAGATTTAACTGACCTTCTGCTACTAAATTCCGGTGAACCAACGTATTTCAGCGCTACTCACCGCACATTTTCATCTATAGATTTTTTTATGTGCAGCAGTTCACTAATCGATGCTATAGACTGGACAGTTCTACCAGAACCTTACAGTATTATGGTAGTGATCATTTCCCAATCCGTTTGAAATTGAGAAATGTCAATCACGATAACACCACTATAACTAAATGGATCATAGAAAAAGCAGATTGGTCTAAATTCACTTCGGTAGCTGGCCCGCCACAAGATCCCCCTAGTAGCCTAACTATCGATGATGGATGCCAAGCTATAACTGAAGCTATACTCACAGCTGCAATCCCGCAAAGCCTGGGCTGCCTCAAAAGACCGCCTGTTCCCTGGTTCAAGAATGATTGTAAGAAAGCTATACAAGCTATATAATGATTCGAAGAAAGGCTTTCAAGAAATTTAAAAAAAATATGATTATGGAGCATTGAGTTGAATATAAAGAACAAAAGGCTATATGTAGAAGAATTATAAATGAAAGAAAAAAGGAATCTTGGAAATCATTTATCGAGTCCATTAACTCTTCTACCCCATTCAAAGTCGTATGGGATAAAATAAGGAAAATAAAAGGAACTAGAGCAGCTTGCAGATATGTTCTAGCTAGTGAAGGGAAATTGTTCGACGATCCAGATTTAATAAGTAATATATTTGCGGGATATTATTCTAAAGTATACAATGATGCCTCTCCTATCAATGTTTTTCAGCATTTAGACTTCTCCACCACTGAAGAATAGCAAGATTACAATACCCCATTTCAATCTATAGTGATTCCTATTCTGAAAACAGGACAAGATAAACGTCATCCATCAAGTTACCGACCAATTTTCCTATCCAGTTGCCTATGTAAGATAATGGAGCGATTGGTAAATAAGAGGCTCACATGGATCATAGAAAAGTACCGTCTGGTCCAAAACTTTCAATGTGGATTTCGCAAAAGGAGGTAAACTATGGATCACCTGATTCAAATGGAAACTGAATTACAGTATGCCTTTGTTCAAGAGGAGCAAACTGTTGCTGTCTATTTTGATATGCACAAAGTCTTTGACAAAACAAATAAATTCACCATTTTTAATAAACTATATTCACTAGAACTCCGAGGAAATCTTCCTACATTTATCCAAAGTTTTTTAACACATCGCTCCTTTCAGATCCGAATTGGAAAATCGTTTTCAAGGCCATGTGAGCAAGTGAGTGGAGTGCCACAAGGGTGTGTACTAAGTACAACTTTATTCACTCTAGCCATCAATGACCTAGGATTGAACCTACCTCGTGGAATTAAAGTGATGCCCTCGTCGACGACCTCGCAATATTATACAGAGCAAGAGACATCTCTTCAATTAAAGAAAAACTTCAAGATGCTCTCGATCGCATCAACAATTGGTCCAGATCATCAGGACTACAATTCTCTGCTGAAAAACAAAATGTGTACACTTTAGTAGGAAAAGGAACACACCACAATCACCAGACCTTTACTTGGGAAATGTTCAATTGCCTTATGTTAACGTTCATAAATTCCTGGGGTTGTCCTTGACAAGGTATAGGTGCCTTTCTTGGGAACATCATATTAAATTATTGAATGAAAGATGTGTTGGAAAACTTAAAATATTAAGGGTACTAAGCGGAACGAACTGGGGAGCGGACAGGAACTCAATGCTTAAAGTGTATCAAGCTCTAATCTCATCCAAGATAGATTACGGTAGCTTTGTTTACGGCTCCACTCGTATAAATGTTTTAGCTAAGCTAGACTCTGTACACCACACAGGAATACGCCTCGCTACAGTAGCCTTTAGGACGAACCCAACCCTTAGTCTGTGTGCCGAAGCAGGTCTACCACCTCTGTTGTTCAGAAGACAAAAGCTAGCCGTTAATTACATGACGAAGTGATACCTACAAAACACGCACCCAACCTATAAATACATCTTCCAACCTAATTTTGCTGCAAAATTCCAAGAAAAAAGGAACTCCACATTGGCACTTTAACAGAGAATGGCCTCTACAATAGATAAACTGAGGCAAATCAAACTAACTGCAATAGAAAATGAAGTGCCTCCCTGGACCTATAAAAAACCAAGATTAAACCTTCATCTATCAAAATTTCAAAAGGGAAACACATTACCGGAAGATTATAAAAAACATTACCATAAAATAATCCAGTCTTTACCCGATCACTTGTTAATTTTTACAGATGGATCCAAATCAGACACATCTACGGCATCCGCTTTTGTAACCCCAAATACTACCTACAAACATAAATTGCACTAATATTATAGTATATATGCAGCAGAAATCGACGCAATTGTAATGGCACTGAGATACGTAAAGAGCTTACCACTTAATAATGTGGTGATTATTTCAGACTCACTGAGTGTCCAGAAAACCTTGAAGAGCATGTATCCAGAACACCCCGGACTTCATTGTGTTTTAGAACTCATAAAAATTTTGAACGACGATGGAAACATTATACATTTAATCTGGTCACCTAGTCATATTGGGATAAGAGGCAATGAAATGGCTGATAGGGCAGCAAAAAAGGCGCTCAACCTTCCGAGACCAGGTAAAGCTTTCTTGACAGCATCGGAGCTCGCACAGCCACTAAGAGAGGCCAAATTACAGGAGTGGCAGGCACTGTGGGACAGCAGCCCGCCAAATAAATTGAAGGCAATTATGAAAAATGTCAAGGCATGGAGCAGTTCCAGTCACGGCAACCGCAGAGAGGAGGTTGTATTGACACGCCTAAGACTAGGACACACAAGGCTCACACACCTTCACTTAATTACAAAGGAGGATCCACCCAGATGCCAGAAATATAATCAAAGAATGACAATAAATCATATCTTCGAAGAGTGTGTTTTCTACGCGAGAAGAATAAATGAACTGGGTATACCTTCAAATATATCAGAGGCCTTGGGAAATGGAGGAACATATTTAAATAAGACTATGTCTTTTCTGAAAATACAAGGACTATTTGTAAATATATAGTGTATATATATATGAATGAATGCTTATGTTTATATGTGTATATATATATGCTTTTTTGTATATTATATATTTTTTGTATACTTTATATATTATATGTTTGGTTTTTTATACGTTATGTATTTTTATCTATCTATTTTATACATATATATGTATTTTTGTTTTCATTTATATAATTGAACACTGAGTGTGTATATGAGTGGGGTGTTGGCATTGATGACCGGTGGGTTTTACGCCTTAATTTCTGAATAAACAAACAAACACAGGATACATATAGAGAACTTTTATCAATTTCAGCTTTTATGAAAACACACAGTTATTACAACGCAATGCCAAATATTAGACTTGTATGAAATAAATATTTTTACCATCATCTGGGACGATAAACTCTCCCTCTTGTTTCACATGTATGCCTCCACCTGTAATCATGAGAATAATATTATAAAAAAATATAATAGAGGGAATAATGAGATATTCAACAAAAAATTCAGTCACTACATATTTAGTTAATGTTATGCCATTATACCAAGTTTATTCTATCATTTTGTTCCTTTGTAAACCGCCACCCTGGGTTTATGATAAAGAAAAGTATCTGACACACGATGATAGGATATAACTGCGTCAATGACAGGATCTACGGAATCAGACTGAAGGGTAGATTCTGCAATATATCATTGATAAGCACACATGCCCCGTGTGAAGATGCAGAGGAAGTAGACAAGGAAGCATTCTATAAAGGAATACTCGCAGGACATATGATGCATATACCGAAAAAAGAAGAAATGCCAAAAGAATAATGTGAGATAAGAAAAGAGCACATGAGTCAAGAAGACTCGATGAGATGCAAGAGCATTTTCAGGCACATGAAAGCCGAAAGTTCTATAAGGGTGCTAAATGACAAAAACAGGGCTTTACTCAACAGACTGAAATGTGCCTGGACCAATGTGGAAACCTTATCACCGGGCCTGAACAAATCAAGGATAGGTGGCTCCATTACTTTAAGGAGATTCTAAACCCCGAGACAAGCAATATATACTTCCACCAGGTTTACCAATCTAATAATGAAGAGGATATTGATGAGGAGGTACCACCGGACAGGGAAGAAATTATGGACATAATTTGGTCCCTGAAAAATAATAAGTCTCCAGGGGCCGATGAAATCCCTTCAGAACTAATTAAATACGTAGCGGAAGACACTTGGGAACAGATTTACAAGGTGATATGGGATATATGCATGAAAGAAAAAATGCCAGCTGACTGGGGAGAAGCTATTATAGTCCCTATACGTAAGATAGGGAATAAACTAAAATGTGAAAATTACAGAGATATAGCCCTTCTGTCAACAGTTTACAAGATTTTGTCGGTAGCAATTCGTAGGAGGATGATGGAAAAGAGCAAACAACTGTTGGGCGAGTACCAGAGCGGTTTCCACCCAGGACGGTCAACAACAGACCACCTGTTCTCGATCAGACAAATGCTCTAGAAAACGTATGAGTACAATGTTGACTTACACCACCTCTTTATTGACTTCCAACAGGCTTATGATAGTGTAGACAGAGGGAAATTATTAAAGGCATTGCAGTCACAGGGAATACCTAGCAAGTTAATAAGATTAACAAAGATGACCCTGGAAAGGACTAGTTGCAAGGTGAAAACTCGAGTGGGCATCTCTAATAGCTTTAGGGTTAACAGTGGCTTAAGACAAGGAGACCCATTATCACCAGTACTGTTCAACCTCACCCTAGAAGTTGCCATTAAAAAAATAAGGACAAACCCAGGTGGCACCATTTACAATAGGCTTACACAACATATGGCTTATGCGGATGATGTAGTCATCACAGGGAGAACCAAAACAGCACTGGATGGTGCTGTAGAAGAATTCAAGAGAGCAGCACAGGATTTAGGACTCATGATAAATAGTGAAAAGACGAAATATATAAAAACCTCTAGACAGACCGGGGAGAGAAGAGATATTGTGGATGTGGGGGGAAACATGTTTCACAGCTGCAGTACTTTCAAGTACCTGGGAGGAGTTGTGACGGAGAACAATAATTTAGAAGTAGAAATTAACGGCAGAATGGTAGCAGGAACCAGATGTTTCTATGCCCTGCAAAAAGCTCTCCGATACAAAAGTCTTTCCAGGAAAGCAAAGCTTTTGTTGTACAAAACAATAATTAGACCAGTGGTAATGTATGGCAGTGAGACATGGACTCTAACCAAGGAAAATAGAAGAGGTTTGGGAGAGAAGAGTCCTAAGAAAGATCTTTGGAGCCGTTAAAGAGGAGCACAGGTGGAGAATCAGAAGCAATGACGAACTAAAGGAATTGTATGGAGAGCCTGATATCCTCTGTGCTATTAAGAAGAGCAGGCTAAGATGGTAGGGACATGTGGAAAGAATGGAGCCCTTTAGGCTACCTAAAAGGATGCTAAATGGTGCACCAGGAGGAAAAAGGAAAAGGGGCAGACCCAGACATCGGTGGCTGGATGATTTGGAAGATGATTTGAGAGGAATGGGAGTTGAAAATTGGAGGAGTCTCGCTGGAGACCGCGAGGCATGGGAAAGAATGCTGGCTGAGGCTGAGACCTGAGGTCCTACAGGGACTGTAGTGCCCAACAGTGAGTGAGTGAGTAGACCGCTACCCACATTATCTTCCTATAATCTAGATATATTATGTTTCTACAAAAATAGAACATAAATTCTAACAACTAAATTGCTACCCACATTATCTT
>NW_027105529.1:27268-38821 GCF_000696795.3 Halyomorpha halys
ACAACTAAATTGCTACCCACATTATCTTCCTATAATCTAGATATATTATGTTTCTACAAAAATAGAACATAAATTCTTACAACTAAATTATCATATCTGATGAATATAAATGTCATTATCATCTTAAATTCCTACATCCTCACCACTAGGATTACTTTTTTTTGATCTATTGATCCCTATTATTTCTGAATTTCTATTCTTTTCATTTTTCAAGTTTCATTCTATATTTCCTATATTTTCTTCTCTTCTTACTCTTTTCTTCTTCTTCTCATTTGTCATTATCTGGTAGTTATTAATCATAATTTTCAAGGAAATATATAATATATGTTGTTTAAAAAATTTGATTTAGGAGATCTTTATTTATAGAAGTAGAGTTCAGGCAACTATCAACAACCCAAAGATCTAGCTACTCAATTAAAATACTATGCATAACGAAGTTGAAAAAAACATTTACTTTTGAGCAGCTTTTCATGTCAAATGCTCGACCTATGCAGCTTTAACAGCATCATTAATAAATATATTGGCAAACTATTAGCTTACATAATAGATATATAAAGGTTGTTTTTAATTTTTTTTTTCATTTACGATATGCCAGAACATTTATATAAATCTCTTTATTACATATACCAAGCGCCAAATGGTGCAAATGGTCCCAGTCTAATCTTAAACATAGCTAAGATCTGATACTAATAGTCACATACATCAACTACCAACTAAAATTATGTAAGTTAAAAATCTTTCTCACCGTCATAGATTTCTGGAATTTCCTCTTCTTTGATATCAGTCATGGAAACTGTAAAAATATCCAATGATTATTTCATGAGAACCATTAAATAACTTTAACCAATATCTTCATTTATTACTTAACAATTACTTAAAAGTATCAGTAATTAAGATAATCTGTGAAAGTTTTAATCCATTAACAAGAAATAAGTCAAAAGTTTGACTCAGTCCAGAGGCAGGAGATGTGGGACACACTAATAACAAGAAGAGTGCCAGCAAATTTGGTAAGTGCAATAAAATCAGTTTACCAAAAATCAAAGGGTATTATAAGACTTAATGGTCAGATATCACGGCGTTTCCACGTTTATAAAGAAGTAAATCTGGGAGACAGCCTAAGCCCACTACTGTTTGTCCTCCTTATAGATGAGATATGGAAGGTGTATACATCGGGACCTGTCCGGTTCCTACTTCAGTTATTCCGAGTGTATGTTTAAACGTTAAATTAAAATTATTGTGTGAAACAAAGGGAGTGTTGAAAATGTGAGACTTTTCTGTCCATGAATAACATGCATATATTTTCTTATTATTTCAAAATGTTAATTCCCTGGAGGAGCAGATTATGTTAGTGATGTTAATCTAAATTAGTTTGATTGTATAAGATAATATAAGACAGAGCATTGGGTTCTCATAGGACTAATGGCTAATCTGGTAACATCTTCTGGCCGCTTTCCTCGTCCAGGTGTGCTGCAGTAGGCTAAATGTTAAAAACCATGTGTCTTCGCCTGGTGCCAGAAAAAAGAATAGGTCTGTCTCAATCGGTGGCTGGCCAGCAAGTCCTGGACTCTGGCGTGATGGTAGAGGCAGACCAGGTCCTAACTTGCATGGTGCATAGGCTGGAGCGGCATTGCAGTCGCGGCGTCTTCGGAGTCTTCCAGTGTCCGTGGCAAGGGGGGCATCAGAAAATGAGATCCCCGACCCCGACTTTATATAAATTGAAAAGGAATTGGAAATTTCGGATTATGTAAATCTGACAGAAGGTTTGTAAAAGGAGAAGTCCAAGAGCACTAGTAGGTTTTTGGAACCTAACTCCAGTACTCATTAATGAAAGTATGAATAAAGAATCCTTTCATCTCAAAACTTATTGTATGTAGGAAACAATTGCTGGATCACTTGGAGAAACCAATGTTGATCAAAAAGGAAAGTTTCTAATTCAATAAGTTTGCTCATTGTCAATCTAGTGAAAAAGCACCTACACGAATATTAAAAAATTAAATACCGAATATCTTTAGTTAAACATTGTTTAATTTAAAAATAAAACCAATAAAATTTAACTAGAATCAGATTTATAAATATTTAATATTTAAAAAAGAAAAACTTACTACAGGGCTCAGTTTCATCAGCTATTTCTTCTTTAATTGAAATACTTTCATCTAAAACAGCAAACAAATAGACTATAAATTCAAGATTTAGTGATAAAACAACACAAGAGAAACAATGTCACTATGAAAACGTAATATATAAATCAATTACACAAAATTGTTTATTTTTTACTCACCGTAATATAACTCTCGTAGTCTTTCTTCTTTAATATCATTCATGAGCACTGTAAAAAAAAAAAAAACAATAATTATTTCATTAGAAACATCAGCAAGCTTTAACCAATCTTCAATCTCTATTTTCATAATTACTTAACAGTACTCATATTATATATAATAGGTAAAATTTTTAATCCATTTAAAATAAACATATATTTATAAAAATAAAAATAATCCATGATTAAGTTATATAATTTATACAATAACATAACAGTAAACATAATGTAGACCATAAAGTCAAATACTGAATACTTCAGCATAAATAAACTGTTCAAACTTAATAATAGAAAACACATTTAAATATTACTATAAAGTAAAGTACAAAATAAAAATGATCAAATAATAGAAACATAAATAAATAAAGGTCAATTTTATTTTCTCTAAATAAACATTGATTAAATGAAATGTATAAACCAATAAAATTAATCAACAGAATGAAATTACAATTTTAAATATTAATAATTTTAAAAATGAAACTTACAGATGGGCTCAGTCTTGACAGTAATTTCTTCTTTAGTTAAAATACTAGAGTCACTTATATCTGAAACAGCTAATGATAATTTAATGATAGAATCATATAAGAACAATTGTCAAATTGATAATGAGGATAAATATTTAATTGGCAGAAAATATCTGGAATTTAAATAGGTTATTATATTAATAACAGTATATTTAGAACCTTCAAGCAGTATTTACAAATTTCAATAAATTAATTTAATTAGACATCTTACAATTCATATAATTAGCTGCAAAACATTGATGTTTAAAAAAAAATCAACTGTATACATTCAAAACAAAGCAAATGATAAATTATAATTATTAAAGTTTTATTAAATGCAAAATGGGCAACTAGTGAATAGACGGTAACTGAAAATGTATCAGAGATAGATGTTTGAAATGAATATCCTCCTTAACAATTTGATCCAAAGTTACCCAGTAATATCAAATATTACTACATTATATATCTCACAAATGTAAGACGTTCAAAAGAAACTATATCATCCATTAGAAGCTTTTGAAATTACCCCATTGTAAACAGAGCTGCCAATATCAGAAGCTTATTTCATAATAAGTTAATATGAAAAGGAGTGCAAATTAGACATAGGACCAGACGACACTATGTAGCATTGATTTTGGAAAAAAAAAGTTCACAACATTCACACAAGGAAATCCAAGACCTACTTATACTGTTATTATCACTGCTTTAATCAAGCATTGTGTCAACTTCTGTTCTCTCAAAAGAAATAAAAACATCTCTAATGGATCCTTCAACCTTTTTCAGTGGCTAGTACTAAGTTGTATCATTCCGTTTGAGTGGGCTTTGGAGGAAGAGTTGTTAACTAAAACCTCCAATCAAGAAAATACAAGGATATGACATTCTTACAACAAAAGTTAACTTTTAAATTTAATGAACCATTTTCTTATAGGATTATGAATAAAAAAAATCTGATTCATATAATGTAATAATAGTAGTGGCAGGTCATCCCCTGAACTAATATCTAATAAAATAACTTATGTTTATAACCCGCTAGTGGGATAAATCAATTTCTGCTATTGATTAACTTCCATGACTAATTTCGACTCTATATTTTCACTACTGCTAGCATAGCCTACAAACAGTTCTACATCAAAGATAAATGGTTCTTAGTTCAAATTAGTTAACAACTATTTATTTAGCTAATTTATTGTTGTTCCTGTTTGAAAACAACCCTGACCGTTTTCATAGTTTGAAAAATACGGTCAAACCATTTATATATATATGTATTAGTTTTTATATATATATAAGTAGTAGTTTTCAAGATATTTGCTAACATAAATGGATTTCTAGTTGTTCGGACAAAAGATCATAGACAAAAATCATATTCATATGTAAATATCATAGAAACTATTATCCCTGCGAAGATAGACATCATAAACTACATTATAGTCCATTAAATCATATTTCATGTGAATGCTAGAAGACATCTGTACCTCTAATCATGTCTGATATATAGTCTTTCATAACTCAAAAATTGTATATATGGTTATAATTAAATAATTAGACCAAACCCACAAATTCATAATTTATTTCATATAAATGCTAAGAGCGGTCAGTACGATAGAGTAATTTAGCAAAAGAAATAAAATGATAATACGATAATACAACATACCCCTTCCATCCATTTTGTAAACTAGCGATGTGTCGTTCATCAACGAACTAGTTCTAATGAACTATTCAGAAAAAAAAACACTACTTAGTTCAATTGATCTTTTTGTGGTTCTTAGTTCTTTTCGGCTGTGAACTAAGTAGAACCAGTGCTATCGATGCACGCGACCAAAAAATACTCGCTTAGCACTTTGCTTTGAAAACGCCCGTTTTACCCGACAATTACCCGCCACATTACTTCTTGGAGAATCGCTATAACTGTAGCTGTATGATAGTTACAATTAGTTCTGTCGAATTAGCTATGGTGTGATGCAATGATGCAACTATCGTGTTAATTGTCACATGTATACGCCTTGACAGTGAACAATCGTTCAGTTTCAGTTATTGCGACAAAAGTTACAGTCACTACCATGGTGTAACTATTTGATAGTTACAGGCATCACAGCATTTACTGCCATTACAGTTTACTATCGCTACCGTATTGACGAACTGGCTCTGACGTGATAGTTGATAGGTATGACCTTCCGTCTATCTTCGACAATACTTCCATTTTAGTCACCGACCCTAACCATGGCAAACGACTCCTATCCGAAAGCATTTTTATAAAATTAGGGTCTTCTCATGAAAACTACAAAACTAACCAACACAACCTGGCCCTAAGTTTTCCCAATAACTCCTTACTATATTACTGGTTTTCCGTCTACCAATCGTCTACAGGTCTTATTCATTTTCTCTTCTTCATCATTACTCATTTATTTAGCCCATCTATATATTTCTACAATTTTCTGACCTTTTTTTTTATTTCACACTAGCTATTATGTAATTTTACTCTTTAAACCTTTAATTTAATTTTTCTTTATTTTATCTAAACGGTTTTTCTATTAGTCATACTTACCGGATACTTTTTCTGTTTCGTTCGACGTATCTCCCCCCTTTCTACCAGTGAAGTTATGATTCAATCAGTCCAGACAGAACCTCTGCGAAGGATGTAAGTATATTTTTCTTTCTTTGTTTCCCATTTCCCATATCTCTAATCCGCTGTTTCTTTCTTATTCATTTTTCAACACACTCTATATTTATTTTAGCTTTTTTTTTTCTCATCTACTTAACCGTGCATATTTTTATCCATTTAA
Organism: Halyomorpha halys; assembly: GCF_000696795.3. Lineage (NCBI taxonomy): Eukaryota > Metazoa > Arthropoda > Insecta > Hemiptera > Pentatomidae > Halyomorpha > Halyomorpha halys. The sequence goes on from NW_027105529.1 coordinate 32,866, forward strand.
GATTTATATATGTATTTCCTTTTTTTATTTTATCTTTGGCTGCCCAAACCAGCCTTCTCCACACCTGCCTATTTTGGGCAACTTCTTTCCAGTTTTCTGCATGCAGCTCTTTCGCATCTTTGTTGATCCTGTCTACCAATATGGTTTTTGGCCTCCCACGTGGTCTATAACCTACTACACTGGCATTCATTGTTGTGTAGAGGTGTCCTGATGAATTACTTCGAGCCCCACCCATCTTAACCTCTTTGACTTCCTATCGTGAGGTATTGATTGGCCAGTCTCTGAAAGCAGTTCACTGTTAATTCTTCTCCTCCATGTGTTAAGGCTCTGATAGTTTTAAACTATTTGTTCTTCTTTTTTTGACCGCACTCTGACCATTTACTTATATTTAAATCCACTAAAATATCGATGTTTAACATTAATTCAACTGTCCAAGGCTTTTGTGGAATTTCCAAGAATAAGTATATTATTATGTATATATGTATATATAGTTGACCGTAAAAATTGATGTATAGGAAGGAACAACCCCTGTTCTCCTTTGACCGCAACTCTGACCATCTTCCTATATATGTATATTATTATGAATTATATAAAAAGTGAAGAGTAAAATAAAGAGACAAATACTTCAAATTATTAAATCGTGGTTTGAGAATATGTATTAGAAATTATGAAATCATTTCCCCCACGTGACGTCATTCCACGCCATCTTCCTACTAGCTCTGAGCTAATGACCAATACTTACTTTATGCACTTTGAAAAAGGCCTCACAGTAGGACTGTTCCAACAACCACTTCTGACTGTTCGGAACGTGCGTAGGACGTGTTTTTCCCTCCCAAAACCTGTACTACGCATGCTCTGTACAGTTTTGGACGGTCAGAAGTGATTGTTGGAATAGATTTGGTGTAAGCTTTGTTTAACTTCGGTTGACTGCTGTTTGATATATTTTATTTTACAATGAATAAAATTGGTTAGTAATTAAATTATTTCATCTCTCTGGCTTAATTACTTTTTAATACTGAACGCCCTTGGCATTTAATAGAATATAAAGTAAAAATTTTGATTTTTGATTTAATTTTCTTTCAGTTATTTTTATTTTTAAACATCATTTTATGCATTAGCTAAGTAGTAAAGGATTAAATTCAAGTTACCCTAGGAAGCTGATTAACCGAAGTTAATGGTTAATATCACTTGATGGTTATTACTGTAATTCTACAGTAATGCCCTATTTGAAGTTCAGTCTTTTAAACCTTTTAATAATTGAATTATTTATTTATCTCGTCAGTCTTAGAATGAATATTTATGTTAGTTTATAACTAAATTATTTATGTATCATGTGTCATTTGTTCGTTGTTTCAGAAATAAGTGACTCTGCTATTTTCATTAAAGAAGAAATAACTGATGATACTGAGCCCTGCTGTGAGTGTCATCTTTTTTTTTAATTATATATATTTATGACTGTGATTCCATTATTTACATATTTTTTGTGAACATAGTGGTGCCCAGTTTATAAATAGTGTTTAAATCAATATACAAATTTAAATTTTTCAAAACACAAATCATCAAACTACCTAATATTTAAAAATATTCTACGGTGTGTTGACATTTCCTATTTCTTGGGAGAGGTAAACTTCATTACTCCCAATTCACTTCTCTTTTCCTTATAATGTATTAATATAAAAATAATGATTATAAATACAGTATAATTTATAATGAGGTGTTAATAGTTGAGCGTCAGCAAAAATACACAAATAAACAAAACATATTTATTCATACCAACATTTTGACCTAAATTTCCGGCTTTCATTATGGGTAAAAAAAAAAAAACAATAAAATAATTCATAGAGGTAATATTATATTTAATCTTATATTATTATCAATCAATTACTATCTATTTGATTTATTGTTGCTTGTATTTCCTTGTTTGTTTATTATTATTCTTATGTTTATTTTACTTTTTTTTAATGTTTCTCTTAGTTATGGTTATGTCATTTTCGCCCTGATGAAGGCCTGAAATTTAGGTCAAAACGTTGGTACAAAAAGATAAGTTTGTTTATTTATGTATTTTTGCTTATTACACTCCTGCCATCTTCTCCTCACAGTATATTTTACTGTTAAAAAACATGAGGGGACCGAGTGAATTTGTTTTTAATTGTTGTGTAGACCCCGCTCCGTTCTCCTCTAATATTGGGATAGTATATACATAGCAGATAATTATCATTGTTATTTGATATGTTCTACAAATGATATCACTATCACTGTAACTTGTTGTGAACGAGTTTCCTCAAAATTTAATTTGTTCTTCTTTACCATCTTTTCATCTGTTTTCTAAACCAAAGTTTGTATTTGAATAAGCGCTAATATTTCTTGTTTCTTAGGAAGTGTTGTGAAAAACCTTTTCTCTTGATACAGGTTTCTTTATGACTGACATTCTTGTAAGTTATACTCTAAAACATAAATATTATTTTTATAATCTGATTCTGCATGAAACAATTTAAATAAAACTAAAACTAAACCTAAAATAAAGCTAACTTGACTTTGTTTTATATACATCTATTTAATGGATTTATAAAGAGTCGATTGATTAGATCAACCGATAGAAGCTTTTTTTTTTAGATACATGTTGCACCAATGGTGTTATATTTGGGTCTTTATCCTTATTTTTTAATGATTCCATATCATTATTATGCTGATTAATTCTTTCTCCCAATAATTTTTCAGTTTCTCTTATGTATATTCCAGCGCACTTCAAACATGGCACTTTATTTACCAATCCTGATTGATTTTTTGGTTCTATTTTATCCTTTATTTTGCTTTAGTAATTTCTAATTTTATTATTAGGCCTATAACATAAGATGTACTAAGCCACATCATATTAATTAAAAGATCTCTGTATATCTTCATATAATCTTTTTATGTAATTACATCTATAACTTCGGAGTTACACAAAAATAAAAAGTGTGAGGCTACATGGATATTTTTGTATTTTTACTAATAAATTATTATTTTACGTTTTTAATCTGACATAACATGTTTTTGTTGTTTCATTATCGAAACACGAATTTATTGAGTGTTTTTTTAACATTTTCAGATGAAAGTAACTCTGGTATTTCAATTAAAGAAGAAATCATTGAAGAGATTGAGCCCTCTAGTAAGAAAGCCTTTTTAGAATTACTGCATTTTTATTTATTATTTTTACTTTTTACACTCTTGTTTCAAACAACGTTTAAACTTATTCTGAATTAAAAATTTTGAACATTCTTATATAAATATTTTTAAAGGGGCCGCCATTTGAAGACAATTGGCAAACATGTTGGTTAAGGTACAGAATTGGAAAATTTGTTTGCAAACTGATCCAGCAAACAATAAGGCTCAGCATGAAATAGTGATCAAATTAGTATTTTCTAGTGAGCACAATCAGTGATCTGATTGCCGTGTAATATGTGATTAATACTGAAATACTAAACTATAAATTTTATTTATAAAATTCCTCCTTATCCTTTCTCACCCCCTTGTTATAATTCTTCATTATCATACATGCTTCTTCTGACACTTTCTCTTTTGTAAGAGAAGTAATTGTAGATGGTGTGATGCCTGTTACTGAAGATTGTTTGTTATGTTTGGCAATTCCTTTTAAACTTCATTTTTATAATTATCAGTGAGACATTAGTCAGAAGTAATGTTGCTGGGGAGTTAGGGAAAACTGAAATAGTCAATCCCGACCAAGACTTTTTTTCTTCTATTATTCCCTTTCAGTATTTACAATTAATCGTAACTAACTTTTTCTCTCGCCTTTATTGTACCTACATTATTAATATTATTATTAGTAGTTTTCTAGGCCGCTAAGTATAAAAAAAAAAAAAAATGTATGTTTATTTTTCGTATTGTAAACTTATATGTAGAATAAGAGAACAAGAGCTATTTTTATTGTTAGACTAAGCCAGAAAAATAGCAATATTGGCAAGTTTGGTTGACTTTGATTGTTTATACTTGTCTTTGTTTACATAATGTTGATATACATATAGGAACAGAGAAAGGGAAAAGTGACTCATTTATGTTTTAAAAATATACTGTTTAACAATAAAATAACACTGAGGACAAATTTAAAATATGAAGCACTTGACTTTGTTCGATTCAGGAGCTGAACTATCAAAGCAAAAGTTAAAAAGGGATCTGTTTATTGTTTGCCAATGGATTAAAACTTTCACATACTATCTTTATTATGAGCACTGTTAAGTAATTATAAAAATTAAAAATAAAGTTATTGGTTAAAATTAGTTGATGGTTCTAATGAAATAATCTTTTGTTATTTTTACAGTTTTGACGACTGATATCAAAGAAGAGGAAAATCCAGAGATTTATTACGGTGAGAAAGTATTTTAGTTAACCTAATCTTATTAGTTTCTATTTGATATTTGTGACAAGAAATATCAGATTTTAGCTATGTTTAAGGTTATACTGGAAATAAATGTGCCACTTATACGAACTTTTGTTACTGAATATCTATCCTAGAGTATCATATAAATGGTCTATCATTTTCACTGAATTATAAATGTGGTTAAAAAAAAAAAAAAAAAAAAAAATAGAAATAACATTTATGAATGGAATATAGTCCGGGTGCGGTAAAAAAAAACTAAAATAGTAGATAATTATACTATTTTATTGAGCCAATGTCTCGCCCACGTTGCAGGGCTTCGTCAGGGCTAAAAAAGATACAAACACTATAGTTACAAAAAGGAAAAAAAGATAAGTGTAAAATAACAGGGGTATAAAATGATATAATAAGAACAATTAAAGGTTATAAATAGTAAATGAAAAGGGTAGTAGTAACAGATAGATAAGAGAAGAAATATTAAAGAAAGTACAAATAGAGAGATAAAAAAAGAAAGAAAAAAAAATACAAATCAAATGATGAGACAGAATGTATACCTGTTTTGACGCCAGTCAAAAACAAAGTGACCGTTGGTATTGGGAGGAGTGGGTACGGCAGTTATGCCACAATAACGAAAATAATTTGTAAAGTAAACATAGTAAAAAAATATTTAAATTAGTTGAACAATAAATGGTAATATACATAATAGAGGGAAAAGAAATATTAAAAAAATATAAAAAAAAAACAGATAGAGAGACCAAGGAAAAGTAAAGTATAAAATAATGGGATACAATGTGTGTAAGTGATTAAGAAACAAAAATTATACCAAATGAGAGGGGATACAGAAAAGTGTAAAATATGATAGAAAATTAATAATAAAGTAATTAATATAAGTACACTTAAGAAGATAATACATGAATATAAATGAAATAGGAAGGATAGTGAATTTAAAAATAATTAAAAAAAAAAAAAGGGAGAATTTAGAAAAACAAGAATAAAAGATATGACAAGAAAATGGGCTTCTGAAATGCAGAAAAAAGTGAAAAAAAAAAAGTATTATGAGTATTTTATTATGTTCAAAATATGTCGATATGTAAGGGAGATGCAGTCTTTATCAACTTTATGATTGACGGAATTCTCAGTCAAATTTATGTAAATGGACTCTTGAGATGAGTTTCTATAGTGTTTGTATCTTTTTTAGCCCTGACGAAGTCCTGCAACGTGGGGCAAAACGTTGGCTCAATAAAATAGTATAACTATCTACTATTTGAGTTTTTTTTTACCGCACCCGGACTATATTCCATTCATCTATACACACGGTCAAAATACTTTTTACAAACGGTTAAAATACTTTTTACTATCATAGTCAAATATAAAAATACTTTATGAATGGAATATGGTCCGGGTGCGGTAAAAAAAAACTCAAATAGTAGAATTATACTATTTTATTGAGCCAAAGTTTCGCCCCACGTTGCAGGGCTTCGTCAGGGCTAAAAAATATACAAACACTATAGTTATAAAAAGGAAAAAAAGAAAAAACATAAGTGTAAAATAACTGGGGTATAAAATGTAAAAACATAAGATATA
>NW_027105529.1:39151-40113 GCF_000696795.3 Halyomorpha halys
TATACCAAATGAGCGGGGATACAGAAAAGTGTAAAATATAATAGAAAATTAATAATAAAGTAATTAATATAAGTACACTTAAGAAGATAACACATGAATAGAAATTAAAATATAGATAAATGAATATAAATGAAACATGAAGGATAGTGAATATAAAACTTTAAAAAAAAAATAAATAAAAATATATACCAAACCCACTTATTCTGGTAGACTCCTCAACTATTTTTCTCAACACCCTTATCACCAAATTATTAATGTTGCTAAGAACCTTATCCACCGATCCTTTTCTCTTTCTGACCCTCAATACCACCAGACCAACATACAACGTATTAAACAGATCCTATTTAACAACAATTTCCCTCCGAAAATTACTAACAAATTACTCGATTCTTACATTAACCGTGTTACTCCAATCCCTCCTGTCCTCAACCCTTCTCAATCTTCTCCACCACTTTTTCAGTACAGGTCGCTTCCGTATATCCTCATTCTTTCCGATAAAATTCAAAAATCTTTAAGATCCACTATTCCCACCCTACGTCTTGGCTTGAAGTCCCACAATAAAATTTCCTATCTTTTTTCCAAATTGAAAGACCCTATTCTTTTCTTACACCGTTCCAATGTGGTTTACCGGATACCCTGTTCAACCCCATGCTGCAATTCCTTCTATATTGGCAAAACTGAAAACCAACTTGAGAACCGCATTTCCCAGCACAAAACTTCCATCAACTCCTGTAATCCACTTGCATCTAAATTATCCGAACACGCATTAAACCTGAATCATACTTTTAATTTCGACAATCCTTCCATTCTTGCCACTGACCCAACCACACAAACGACTCATCTCAGAGTGCATTTACATAAATTTGACTGAGAATTCCGTCAATCATAAAGTTGATAAAGACTGCATCTCCCTTACATATCAACACATTTTGAACATTATAAAATCCTCATAATTTTTTTTT
>NW_027105529.1:44668-46596 GCF_000696795.3 Halyomorpha halys
GGGGCGAAACGTTGGCTCAATAAAATAGTATAATTCTAATATTTGAGTTTTTTTTTACCGCACCCGGACCATATTCCATTCATCTATTCACACGGTCAATCTTCTTCCAGTAAAAATACTTTAGATTCTTGTAAATATTTCCAATCAATTATATATGACCCATTTTGATCTATTATATGTTGCCATCTTTCTGGTAATTTTTTAATTCCGTTTTCCCAGAATTTCTCATTTTTTTGCGCAATGAACTCCTCTATGTGCGTTTTGCTGTTCTTGAGCGAATTGAAGTGTTTCCTGTTAAAAGAGTTTTGAAGGACCTGTAATAAGTGAAAATCTGTTGGAGTAAGGTCTAGTGAATAGGGTAGGTGGGGGATCACATCCCAGCAAAAATCTCTGCCGGATCTGCAAAGACATGTGAGGACAGGTGTTATCGTGAAGGAAAACTATGCCTTTGCGATCATGAGATATGTTAAGTGTTTCTGCGATATCCTGTGTTGTAGAATGAGAGTTGTCTGTGACCAACCAGTTAAAGGATGACCCGAGCACTTTGCGTCTTCTAAGTTAAAATTTTTGATTCTGTACCAAGCAAACCATTTACACACGGTGTTTCTCCTATGGCATCATCGCCATACACACTGCAAATTTTGTTGACCATATGTGCAGCAAAATTTCCTTTTCAGCAATAAAAAATCATTAAATGACAAAAATTAATTTTTTTCTCTTCCATTTTGAGTAAACAAAATACCGCTTACAAATATGGAATATCAGTTGAAACTGATACATAATAGCACCTTAACTAATTCTTTGATTAGTTATTGATCCGTTGTTACAAATAATTAAATATTCGTATTTACAAAATATCTCACATTTTATTACTAACGAATTTATACAATTTAAAGAAGTAGATTGATATGAATGTTATTTAGTGTGCAGTATGTTTATGTAAATAAATAAAAATTTTCAATCTTCAAAAAAAATAGATAAAATGTTCATGTTTGTAAACAATGAGTTTTAAGAAAGTACATATGTATGTATGAACAAAAAGATTGTTTTCCAAGTAACATTTTATAAACTTTTCAATATTCTCTATTTGGCTATTTCTTAGGAATCAAGACAATTTAAAATTTCAGATTATTTCACAAGAAAATTGTTAAAAAAATTTCTTAATGATTAATTATTGTAACAATATTCTATGTAAATAAATTTACTTATAATTTTTGTTTTTAAATTGATTTGTTATTTACAAAGTAACCTTTTATTTTCCCTTCTGTAATGTTAATAAATTAATAGCACTTGTTTATCGAGTCAGAGGCTTCAACAAGAGCTGTCGTCAGTGGACCTAGTCCTCTACCAAATCGATCTAGTTTCTTGATTTTTAACAATATATTTCGATTAGTAAAATTTTATTGTGAGGGACAAAACATTTTTGTTTTTTATATTTCTGACCTAATTTTCTGAAAATGCTTGGAATAAGTCTTCATATTAATTGTATTTTTTTTTTTTTAATATTTCTGACCTAATTTTCTGAAAATGATTGGAATAAGTCTTCATATTAATTGTATGTATTTTAATTAATTCATACTGGAATTAATAGCAAGTAATCATTTGTCAGTAATTTATGTATTCTCGTCTGAGGTTGACTTTTATTTCGTGGCGGTCCCTCATGAAAACTCGACCTTTCAACTCTGGTTAAAATAGGTTGAATACCTGGAGGATAATTCTCTCCTCTCTCCCATAATTCATAAATGACCTGGTTGGAGGTAATAAAAAGGTTAGAAAGGACACAGATTAAAGTCTTTAGAAAATTCAGGAATGGAGTTTTTTTTAAAGGATGGGCCAGGAATTTCCCCAACAGATTGGAAATGGTTTAATTTTCTTCTTTATTTTTTTTTTTTGTACCAACCTGGAAAAAGTTTTTTTTTTTTTTTTTT
>NW_027105529.1:46646-49174 GCF_000696795.3 Halyomorpha halys
TTTTTTTTTTTTTTTTTGCACATTTTTTTAGCTCACCCAGCATAAGAGTTTCATTTTCATTTTGCTTAACCACAATATAATACAGTGTAATCTTGGTAATCTGAACACTCCGGGTTACTCCCGTAAAAAAAAAAAGTTACTTTTTTTGACGTAACTCAGCAAATAAAATTTTTGTTTTCAAATAAACGCACATATGTAAAGGAAATTTTGAATATTCCAGTCTATAGCCATATTTCTGTAATCACCATGGAAATTGAAAATGGAAATTTTTAGTTTCAATATCTTGTAATCCAATTTCTATGGAAATATTCATAATATATATTTCTTTGGAATAAGAAATAACATAATAATTATTGAATAAATCATTTGATTCTGTAAAACTAATTTAATTAATAGTGGAAATATGTATAGTACATTTGTTGGTAAATTAATTTTTTTTTTCTTTATTGCGTTTTAAATAAATCTATATAAAGAGTATTTTTTATTTTTATCTACACTTTTTTTTCACTTATAAATGAACAATTCTATATTTTTAACAAATTAAATCATCATTTAGCATTACTGGGAATGTAAAAGAAAACAATTTTTTTAAAAAGTTTTAATTTTTTGAAACTTGAAAACTCAAATTTGCAATAAAAAAAATTAAATAGATAAAAATAGTTATATTTTTCATATTCATATTGTTATACCAAACAATACCATTTTTTCAAATTCATATTGTTAAATTTGTTGGAATCAGAAATAAAAAATATGTATAAATCATTTGATTCTATAAAAATAATTCTATACAAATAATTAATAGTAGAAATATTTTTAAAACAAATATTTTTGGTAAACTTTTTTTTTTATCAAATTTTGAATAAAAACACAGAGAGTATTTTTTATTTTAATTTATACTTTACTTCAATTACCTGGGGTGTAAAAGAAAACAATTTTTTAATACTTCAAACCGTCAGATTTTCAATAAAATATATAATAAAAGTAAGTATTTTATATCTGAATTCTTTTACACCATTTTTCTTATTACTTTCTTTAATCCAGACATCCTCCTGCAGCAATCAGTTCAGATTAACAAAATTACACTGTATATAATGTATACTGGCATAACATCAACTAATTGATGTTTTTTTTTTAATTTTTCTTTATTCCATCTACTATTTTTTTGATAAGATTATTCACTTGGTTACAGGTGGAGGTATTCATGTGAAACAAGAGGAAGAGTTTATTCTCCCAGATGAAGGTAAAAAATATTTATTTTTAATAACCTAAATATTCAGCATTGCGCATGATTGTATATATGGGACAAGGAGGGTAGGAAGCTTCGATGAATCGATGGAGTGGGAGCGGATGCCAGGGAATCCGCGATTGGAGAGCAGCGGCAACCATTAGAGAGGACTGGCGAACAGAGTTGCGGGAGGCCTTGACTCTACAAGAGTTGTAGCGCCCAGATGATGATGATCAGAGACATATTAGTACAGAAAATGAATATCGATAATGAATACTAACATGCTATATTATATTTTTTATTTTTATGCGGCAAATCTGCCAGATATTTAGCAATAAAAATTAATAGTGTACATGGTGAACATACTATCAGTGTAAGAACTGCCCAGAAATAGTTTAAATAATTTAAAGTTGGAGAAACCAGCATTTATGATGAATCCCATTCAGGATACCTGCAGGCGGTGAATATCAAGGAAGTGTTGTTTCATCATGTTAACGTTAGACGGCTTATTGCTGCTGTTTACTCCCCAGATATTGCCCCTAGTGATTTTCATGCCTTATACAATTTTTTACTTGGGAAAAAGTTAAATTCTAAACAAGATGTACAAAATGAAATTGCAAGTTTTTTTTGCATCAAAAGCCGAGTCTTTCTACAGCAATGGAATTACAAAGCTGTACAAGCCTGTAAGATGGTGAGAAATTTTAGATCATTGATTAAAACGTTAAATTGTCTTTTATTCACACTATATAAAAATTTTCCAAAAATGTGCATAAACTTTTGGACTAACCTGTTATATACCAATAGATTTGTTTTCTTGTATTATCATAAAAAAAATATTAGCGATTGTATTTAATACACTTCAAATCGCCAAAACCAAAAGATGCTTAAAGTAAAGTTGGTAATTATATTTTTTGTTTTTTAGGAAAAAGGAAGACACTTTAAGTATCCTTGAAAACTCTTAAATTCTAATTTTCATCGAAGTAAAAAACTTTTTACCTGCCTACATTTGTATATCTCGCAGTGAGCCATATAACAGATCTAGCTGGACAAAATGATTCTATTACTATATATATGTGTATATAGTTGACCGTAAAAATTAATATATAGGAAGATGGTCAGGGTTGCGGTCAATAGTGAAACAAAAATAGTTTACAACTATTTATTTTCCAACGTTTCGCCCCACTTTGCAGGGCTTTATTCGGGCTAAAAAGATACAAAATGAAACTATGTTAAGATAAAATGATAGAAATAAAAATACAAAGATACAATGAAAAGAATAAAAAACAAGTAACAAAGGCAAGAG
>NW_027105529.1:49634-57006 GCF_000696795.3 Halyomorpha halys
TATATAAAAAAAAAAAAAAAAAATTACAAAGAAAAGTAAGAATAATAAATAAACAATGATAACAACTGAGTATTTATATATCGTGTAAAAATAATTCTATTACTAGTTTCCATGGTTTTGAGGCTGCTTATTTAAATAAACTTTTAAAAATTCAAGAACCATAATTTTTTGTGTTTTTTTTTTATTTGTTGAAATTTACAACTGTATAAAAAAAAAAAAAATACTATAAGTAAATGTGATAAATGTTGCAGAACATATAATAATCTTGGGAAGGAACCACCCAATGGTGGTACTTCAATAATTGCTTTAACTTAGAAGATCCTGTGTTCATCTTCTTTTCAGTCACCTCAGAGCTTTATCAGGGATTGTTAAGGATGAGAGATTAAGAATTAACGGGTTTAGGTGGGGAAGGATTCTGGAATAAAAGGAAGTATATCTATTTTAGGCCAAATCTGCTAGGAATGGGATGTAAAAATACTATAAGTAAATGTGATAAATGTTGCAGAACACATAATAATCTTGGGAAGGAACCAAGATTATTATTGAATAACCAAACAATTATTGAAGGTGGTACTTCAATAATTGCTTTAACTTAGAATATCCTTTGTTCATCTTCTTTTCAGACACCTCAGGGGTTTATCAGGGTTTGTTTAGGATTAGAGATTAAGAATTAACATTTTTAAATAAGAATCTATTGACAGAAATCGGTTTTACACTTACTTCTTGGTATAATAGCAAATTTGAAGCTCTTTTTACTAGACTATTAATATTTTTGTATAGTTCATTGTGTTTCAGTGTTTTGCTGTATACTCGTAGTGTATTGTGTAATAACACGCCAATTCGAAAGTAAAATCATTTGATGAAAACTAAACATTTATAAAATAATTGAATATTGTGATAGCTGTTCTAATGAGTGAAATCAGTTTTACTAACAATATAGAGTGTGTTTTACTGGCATAATTTTATCACTACCAAAATATAATACATTAGGATTTAAAGCATGATCCTAGCTATTATTTTGGAATATCCACTTAATGTAACCACAAATTTGGTGCCGTAGATCCAAATTTGTGGTTGGAAATGATTACCTAGCCAGTCCTGTTTGATATTTGTTACATAACTGTACTTGGTGCACCATTCTTGCTTTTGTTAGTTTAAATGTTAGAAATTTTGGGTTAATAAACAAATTTATTATGAAGTTATATATAGTTCTATTTTTGTCATTTGTTTCATTATTTTCTCATTCAATATGACTTATTCATTGCAATGTTTTGTAATATTCATATTTTCTAATTTTTTTAGTTTTAATTCTAAATTTGCTTTTATAGGTAAAAAAATTTTAGATTTCTTTGGGATGTTGGGAATATCTTCCTTACTTAAAATGTTTCTTATTAAAAATATTATTAAATTAGTAACCTCATTTTGAGGTTTTTCCCTCGTTTTCTGGTAAAAATTGTGTTTTAACCTTGCCAAGGATTTCAATATTGTCTATAAAACTGTTGTTAAACTCCACTATCCTTTTCTTTTTCTTAATGTTTGTTTTTAATATAGAAATATTTATTGTTTTCAGGGGCCACAGATTCCTTATGCCAGACCAAGGAGATCAAACCAAATGTTTTGGAACCAATAATTAATATCGATTTGAAGGAATGTGTAGTGTCTAATACAGCTTGGAACTCTCTTAAATGTCCTTATTGTGAATATGAAACAACAATATATACTGCATTAAAACGTCACATAAAGGCCTCTCATACAGCTAAGAAGTTTAATCAGTGCCCGTATTGTGACTATAAAGCAGTAAAAAAAAATGATATCAAGCAACATGTAATGGCCCTTCATACATGTGAGAGACCTCATAAATGTTCTCATTGTGAATATGAAACAGCAAAAGTGAGTCATTTAAATCGACATGTAATGGCCCGTCACACAAATCTTAAACCTCATCGATGTCCTCACTGTCACTATAAAGCAGCACGAATTGATCAATTGAAAACACATCTGAAGTGCCGTCATCCTGGTGAGAAGCCTCATACATGTCCTAGTTGTGAATATAAAACAACAGAAATTGATAATTTGAAAAAACATAAAATGCTCCAACATACAGGCGAGAAGCCTCATCAATGTCATTATTGTGATTTTAATACAGTATCTAAAAGAGAGTTTAAAAGGCATATAAAGGATCTTCACAGAGCTGAGAAGCCTTATAGATGTTCTTTTTGTGATTATAAAGCAAAACAAATTACTCATTTGAAAACACATATAATGTTTCGTCATACAGGTGAGAAGCCTCATAAGTGTCCTCATTGTGACTTTAATACAGTTACTAAAAGTCATCTAAAAAGGCATATAATATCCATTCACACAGATGATAAGCCTCATAAATGTCCTTTTTGTGAATTTAAAGCTACACAGATTGATAATGTGAAACAACATATAATGTCATTTCATACAGGTGAGAAGCCTCATAAGTGTCCTCACTGTGATTTTAAATCTACAAAAATCAGTCATTTAAAACGGCATATAATGGCCCGTCATACTGATGAGAGGCCTCATAAATGCTCTTATTGTGAATTTGAAACATCATTAGCTAGTACTTTAAAAAATCATATAATGGCCCGTCATACAAGTATTAAACCTTATCAGTGTTCACATTGCGACTATAAAGCAGTACGACTTGGTGCTTTGAAAAGTCATATATTGGCTCGTCACACGAATGATAAATCTTATTAATGTCCTTGTTGTGACTATAATACAATACAATAATAACAAAAAGGTATGCAATTTACTGTCATACAGGTGAGACACCAGATAAAACTCATTATGAGTATAAAATAATTGAAATAAATCCTTAATAACTCATATAATTGAAAAGCCTTAGTAGTGTGAAACAATCAGAAATTCAAGGAATCAAGTAAATTGTTGATGTGCTTGTAATTTTGAACTTTTTTTTCAAAATGTTTATTTTTCACCATGAAAATACAACTTCTCTTTTGAGTTTTGGCGATTTTTATTTAGTGATCATTTGCAGCAGGAAAGATCCTATGAAATTGAATTTAAATTATCAGCCGCTTCTACTAAGACATAGTTATTAAACTGTAAAACATTTTCAAGACAAGGGCTTCCCTGAATATACACTGCTATTTGAAACTAAGTAATTTCCTTGTTTGATTTACTAAAGGGAAAGACAGTAAAGAAGAGATTGGATCTACAAAGCCACCAACAAAACGCTTTCCGCTATCTATGACTTATTGGATTGAACAGAGGGGCATAATTCTTCTATTAAGTCAATACGATTGTTGGAAGTTGCATCCATTGAACTAAAATATGAGCAAAAGCCCTGAAAGAGACTTAAAATAACTGAAACTTTTGAGCAACAATAATACCGATAAGTAAAATACATATTAATAAACAAAATTTTGTAATAATTTAGTTTTTTCTGACTTATTATTTATGTACGATATTCTTTTTTAATAAAGCATCTATTTCTATATTGATGTGTTATTTCTCCTTGAGAGTTGTTATAGCACTCTCTGTAGGTATATAATTATATATTATGGGGAAAAGTTATTATTATATAATAATAATAATAATTTTTTTGCTATCTAATCTTCCTATTTTAAAATTTAGAAAACCTCTTATCTAGTCTTAAGGTCATTAATCAAAATTCAATAGTTCTTTATTCATTTGTTTTTTCCTTGGACATTTGGGGGATACTGTTGCTCCTCTTCAGCTTCTGAAATTTATTTTATTTTTTTAATATGTATTTCTACAATTGCATACAACCAATTAATTTAATTTATAATTATTAATAGAAAAAAAACGGTCAAATAAATAAATATTTTAATATTATTTTGTTTATAGTAGGAAGATATTCAGGGTGGTGGTCAATAAAGGTATTAAATCGTAGAAAAGCTATTGGAAGAACATAGTTGACCGTATGAAGTAGATTGTGGAAAGATAGTATAGTTAAAGTACAAAATAAATACAATAAAGGTAGTAGGAAAAAACTATTAAATGTTAATTAACGTTTCACCCCACTTTACAGGGCTAAATGAAAACAAGATACAAACATTGTAGGAAGTGACAAAAAATTAGAATACATATTCAAAGAAAGTAAGAATATATGCAATATATATATATATATTTTATAAAAAATAGAAACTTAAGTTAAGGAAGTATAAATATAGGTGTGAATAGGAAACTGAAATGAAATAGCCTTTTATTTATGCAATAAGTTAAAATCATACAAAATACAATATAAAAATTTAAGAAGATAGAAAAAAAAAAAGAAATATATATATATAAGAATTGACAAAACATTAACTTCTATAAATTTTCTTTCCATCTTTGTGCATCCTTTCCTACATAGACCTTCACTTTCGTGAGTAATAGTGAGCACTTCCCGGGGTGACCAGTTCAGTTCTTATTGGGTGGCGAGTTCTTTCCGTTTCTCCTTCCAGACATCCCTATTCAGCTCCCCACCAGAGGTGTCCTGCCAACCTCTTTATCATATCGCTCCATCTTTTCTTTTGATGTCCTCTTCTACTTTAAAGGCCGTATGGAGTCAATTCTGTGGAAATTTTTGACCATCTGTCATCTTCCCACCGAAAGAGATGCTCTGCCCACTTCCATTTGCTCAATCTTGTCATCTTCAGTGTGTCAGTGAGTCCTGTTTCTTTCTGGATCCAAGCATATTTTATCCCTTTTCCTCACATTCACAATGCTTCTTCCAATATTATTTTGCCACGCCTGTAATTTCCTCTCCTGAGCTCTAGTCAGTGACCACGTTTGGCATCCATAAGTTACCACTGGGCTAATGCAACTATCGAAGACTTGCCTTTTAAGGTCATTACTTGTTTTTCCCTTCATGATATGCCTATTCATGAGAGGAAAACTTAACTTAACTAATGCCTTAAACCAAAACTTATTCCAGCCAAGTGCTTATCTCCTCTGGACCTCCTTTGCTCCTCTATCCATGAATGATATTAACTGATCCAGATAAATATTCTTTTCAATATGGACAGTTCTCCTCTTTTTGGGTTCTCTAATACTATCTATTGTTACAATATTGTGTTCCCTTGTAATTACCACCCTGAATGAACCCTCGTATCCCTGTTAGACCCCAACTTAATATATACAATCGTCCTGATTTTGATTGCTCCCATCCTATCTGTGACCTTTAAATTCTCCCGAGTTACCCTCCTGGATTTTTCCTTTTCCATTCTTTCCCGGGCCTTTTCCCATAACTTACTTCGAGCCACATGGTTGTTGTGTATTTCCTCTCCATCTGCTGCCGTGCTCTTATAGTCCCGCTGGTGTCCTCGAAGCCCTAAGAGGATCTCAAACGGTGAAACCCCCGTAACTGTATGTATGGAATCATTGTATGCCGCAATAGCCTTTTAGGCATTGCCATGTCCGGTTCCAGCCCCTGGTCAACCTGATATAGTCGAAGATTGTCACTCAACGTGCCGTGAAGCCGCTCTATGCCTCCTACTTTTAATTTTATTTTACTTTTCTAATTATATACCTACTTTTGGGGTGTCCTGGTGTGTTGAGATGCCATATTACGTCAAGGTACTTCATTTCTGTTCGAATTCCGGCATTGTCAAATTCTCTTCCTGAATCTAATGAGATGTGCTCCGGAACTCCGTAACATTTTTGACATTTCTAAGCCGCTTTTTTAACATAAATTAAATTGTTACGTACTTCAGATCTACCTTTGAATTAATTGTTCTACTTGATGGAACAGTGTATAATGGCACAGTTACTTTTAGGAGATGTTTAAATATCTCATCTTTAATGATAAAAATAGACTGAGATTCGCCTATTTTTAAAAAAATGTTCTCTTTCAATCGCCGAAGTACTAGGAATCACGGAGGCCTTGGAGGCACGGAGAGGATTGGGTGGTTTACTTTTGGCCTTGGGCTTCATTGTCTGAAAATACTCCTTGTAAACATCACTATATTTTGCCTTTATATGGCCTATCAAATTCGATGTATTTCCTGTAGTTTGGAGTGACTTAGGGCAAAAACGGCATTCTGCCAATTTGTAACTTGTTTTTGAAAAATATTTCCAAACAGTACTTTTGGAAGGGATCTAAATAACTGAAAACAAAACAAACGCACAATCAATAAAATGACTATACTAAAATAGCCGCACTCGTTTAAACTGTTTTTAAATTTAAACCCTTATGGAGGTTCTGGAATGACAACGTTTGAAGCGCTCTGATTGGTTCATTGGTTGTGGGTTGCCATTTTTAAGGTCTGTTACAACTACTTCTGACTGTACAGAACTGTAATGAGCATGGATAATACATGTTTTCCCCTCCCAAACTGTATACTGCATGTTGTTGGAACAAACCTCATGTTACTGAAATGGATATTTAAAAACATCGATGTATTTTTGGCAATGTTTTGTAAGCAACGATATTTTAACATTGGGCATTCATATTTTAAATCATCGATTTTTTTTTGTTGTCGATGTCGCATCCCTAGTACTAACAACCACTTCTGACTGTCCGAAACTGTTAGGAGCATGCGTAGTACGTGTTTTTCCCTCCCAAACCCTCTACTACTCATGCTCCGTACAATTCCTGTTGTTGTTAGTACAGACTTTTAATTTATCTTTAACCCGTTGTTAGCGGTAAGATTGGAAGTACTTCCTCATTCTATCACATTGATGATAGGAATCTGTTTATACAGTTAATATTTTTTTTTATTAAGTTACTTTTGCATAAAAAATTAAAAATTGAGACAAATGTAAAACATCGGGAGTAAAACGTCGATTTAAAAAAAACCATCGGCTTCAAAAAATCGATGTTTTCCTGAAACATCGAGGTCGATGTGGCATCTTGCACATAAACATTACAGTATCTTACTTAAATATCGTTTAATCTTCCTGTGGTTGTAGAAGTACCGAGCTTGTTTAAGGTAAATTTTGTGAAAAGTAAAGAGTTAACATGAATAAATAAATTCTTACCCCCACTCCGTCCGATCGCTTCCAATACCAATTCTCCCTCTGTTAAACTCAGCAAATTCTTACTTCCCTCTTTGCAAAAACCTTCAGTCACCATAATTCATATGATATTCATAATTCCTTTCACCTCCGTGATCTTTTATTATCCTTCACTATTCCTGACCATTTTATTTTCTGGTTTCTTTTGATGTAGAAAGTTTATTCACCAACATTCCTAATGACAAAGCCCTTCTGATTGTCGAAGCCAATTGGACATCCATTGCACCCCACACTTCACTTAACCTTTTCTCCTACCTTGAATCCCTTCAACTCTGTTGTAAATCTGGTTACCTTACCTTCCAGGGTCAGTTCTTTAACCAAATTTCAGGGCTGGCCATGGGAAATCCTCTAGCTCCTG
>NW_027105529.1:59016-63657 GCF_000696795.3 Halyomorpha halys
TTCTCCTCACGAATAAATAAATTGTTGGCATGATCAGATTAATTAGGAATTGTAAAGTAATTCTCCCATATGACGTAATTCCACACCCTCTTTCTTCAAGCTTAAGTGTCCCATTTTTATTCTATGCGCTTTGAATTTAACCTCGCTGTATTTTTGTTATGATACGGTGTTGTCACTTCAGTTAGTGTTATCTGATTTTAAAATAACAATGGATCAAATTGGTTTGTAGCACAATTTGTTTATCTTTCAGGCTGAATTACTCTATTATACTGACCGCCCTTGGGATTTAATAGGATATAAATTATAAATTGAACTTTTTAATTTACCTCTGTTCAATTTTTTTTATTTCTTAATGTTTATCGTAGATGTAGAACTTTTCATGGGCAGTAATAAATAGATAAAACTAAAATTAGCTTTGGAAATCAACAGTATAAATTTATTTAGTCCAGTAATGTTATAAACATTACTTTAGCTCAGTCGATGTTCTATCACTGCAATTATTATGCTTTTTGAATTAGACTTTTTTTTTTTTATAAACTTTTTGGGCTTTATAAGAAATGTAGCATATCCTCGTATATAAGGATACAGAGGCTTAAATGGCTTGGCAATATAATGAAGATGAGTGAGGAAAGAGTGGCTCATAAACTGTACAGTTACGTTCCGGATGGTGTGCAGCAACGTGGTAGGCCGAAGGGCCGATAGAAGGATGCTGTGAGACTGGATCTCCAACCACTGAGGATCCTAGTTACCCTTAGAGAAGATAGAGAAAGATGGTTGGGGGCCGTTGAGCAGGCCAAGGGCAGCCTCATGCGCCTGTAGTGCCAGTAAAAGAAGATCTTCTATCAGGGGCTGAAGAATCCAAATTTTATAAAAGATCTAAGCTCTTCTTGCCTCAGCTCATGTTTTAAAAAAGAAACGCATGAGGTACAAAATGCACAAATGAGAAAGATGTCACGTAAGGTTAGGATTATACTGAGAGAAATGCTCAGTTTTAACATTGCGAGGAAGCCAGAGAAAAGTCAAATTAAGTATAGGAGGGCAGGTAAAAGAGGGAATAACTTAAACAAGCAGTAATAAGAACATCAAAGGGTCAACGGTAAGTAGAAAAAAGTATAAACAGAAGCATATAGACGTTTATTTCCCAATATGAGCAAAATACTCAATGCTATACCTCTAACGGTTTAAATCAACATATCAGTCTCTGAACTAGACTAATGGAGAATTACTTTTCCTACAAATATTTTCCTTGTTTTGTACTCCTAACACTATCCTTACCACGTATGCTGATGACACATGTTTGCTCACAGTTAGTAATAACCCTTTGATTGCATCCCAAACTCTCCAGTCCCATATAACAGCTCTTGAAGAATGGTGTCGTAATTGGAGGATTAAAATAAATCCAAACAAATCCCATCAAATCACCTTTACCCTTCGTCGTAAACCTACCGACTGCCCAACAGTCTCCTTTAATTATGTTGATCTTACCCCTGTCGAACAGATCCGCTTGGACAACATCTGGACAAACGACTAACCTGGAATCCACACATAAGACTGAAAAGACAGGAAACTGCACGTCGATTTCGACTTTTACAGCACTTACTGGACAAACGGTCTAAACTTCCAATTCATTACAAAAGACTGATCTACATGACTGTAATAAGGCCAATCTGGACATACGGAGTTGAGCTTTGGGGCTCCACAAAACCTTCGAATTCCTCTCGTATTCTATCATTGCTATCCAAAATCCTTCGTAAAATCTTCAATGCTCCTTATTTTGTCACAAATAAAATCATACATAAAGACCTTAATGTTCCCTATGTAACCGATCTAGCCCGAACCAGATATAACTCCTTCCATTATACACTCCCTAGCCACCCAAACCCACTAGTTTCTAACCTTGCTTCCTCTTCCATTCCTGACAATCCTCCGAGGCGCCTGAAAAGAAGATGGCCACGAGACCTGCTAATTTAAAACGTCATTGGAGTGCTGCCAATTCCTCTACACGCCTGTGACACTCCAATTTGACTGAGATCAGATTTACTAAATGTATTATAATGTACATGAGGAGAAGATGGTTGGGGGTGCGGTCAATGAAACACAAATAAGTATGACTAACTTATTTTTTATTATTTTATATTATTTATTAAAATAAGTTAGTCATACTTATTTGTGTTTTATTGACCGCATCCCCAACCATCTTTTCCTCATTTATCATCCACGGTCAACTATCGCTCATAATTATTATAATGTACAGTTTAAGTAGCAATAAATAAATATTTTTAAAAAAAATAAAAATTATCCAATAACTGTTATCATTTTTACCAAAAAACTAATTAACATATTACCTTAGATTCTTATATCTATTAATGAATAAAACAGGTAATTTATCTCCACTCGTCAAATATACTTTATTTGAGGATGCTAAAATGAACATAAAATATATAACTTACCAAAAGAAAATAATCTGAGCTCTGGCCAATAATAATAAAAAAAAAAAAAATATGCACTTTATATAAAACAAAATTATATAAAATTACTCAAATTAAAACATTAAATATAACCGACATATACATATAATTTACATAACCACCATTTTCTAACTCAGTTGTCTTCAGGGGAACCTAAATTTCTGGATCACCTATATTCTATATCATAAATTTAATAGGGGTTAGAATTTAGGGAAGGCTGTGTTTGGCTGTTTGGTAGTCGAGAAGGTAAGAGTGCTGCTCCAAACGTTTCGTCTCTGAACTAGACTTTTCCTAAGAATATTTTCTTCCACAAATCTTTCTATTTGATCACTTAATATTAATTTTTTTCCTACATTAGTTTAAGTTCAATTTCATAATTTCCGTAATATGAAGGTTTTTCTGTTTTTGGTACATCACTCAGTGATGTTTATGCGTAATGTGAAATGTTTTTCCGGTAGTACCAAACCGAGCGATTTTATTTTATTATGAATTATATGAAAAGTAAAGATTAGGAATAAAAAACCAAAAACTTAACGTTATTAAATTTCGAAGTGAGCTTGTTAAGAAGGGCCCGTCACCTCCAAATGTTTAAGTTCAATTCTCACAGAATGAACGCATCAAAACCTCAGATAAGTATTTCACTAGATACCTTCAAGCACTAACGTTAGAAAAAGGTTATATTTAATTTGATTTATGTTTCATTTACGTAATGTACTTTATTAATTCATATATTATTTTCTGTTTTAGAGGGATCGGGAAAAAAGGGATTGTTAAACTATTCCTACGATGACGTCATGACACGCCATCTTTCTACTAGCTGAGAGTTTGTGGCCTAATGTCATTCTATGCTCTTTGAGTCAGACCTCTTTGTCTGTGTTTGGTTTAATTTCAGTTTGTGTTGTGTGATATATGTGTTACAAGAATGGATCAAATTGGTGAGTGATACAATCATTTCAATTTTCAGGCAAAATTATTTTATTATACTGACCACCCTCATCATTTAATGTGTTTTAAATTTTAAATAGAATTTTGAGTTTTTTTATTTTATTTGGTTCAATAACTTTTATTTTTAAGGTTTATATTAGACCGAGTACTTTTTATAGGCTATGTTAGTATTAATTACATGATTGAGTTGAAATTAGCCTTGGATATTAATAAATTGTCTTAGCCCACTAGATGGTTATAAACATAACTTCAGTTCAGGGGATGGTAATTATTATACTTTTGGAATTAATTTTTTTATTCATAATCCTTTGAGAAAAGGGTTCATTTAATTGACAATGAAACCTAAAAAGTTGACTTATATTGCAATGAAGTCATGTAGCATATTCTAATGTTGTCTTGACCGTTCGTTCACAATTCATACAACAAAGATTGACCTCCAGTGATAAGGAAGCCTTAGAGTTTTTTTTACCCCTTTAGAGGGAGCAGAATTCGACATCTTGCTTAATTAAAGCAGCAAAAGAAACAGTATAAGTAGGTCTTGGATTTCCTTGAATGTTGTGAACTAACTTGTGAGCTTTTTCATTTCTAAAATCAATGCTTCATAATATCGTCTGGTCCTACGTTTAATTAGCACTCAATGGACTTAAATTTACTGCTATTTACCAATTACACATTTTAGCATCTACCATGGAGTAATTTATCGTTTACTTTGTTCTAAATATAACAACAGTTTACCATTAAACATTAACTTTTTATAAGCTTCATACATAGACTGTTGAAGGTCTAATCAAATTAATTTTATGAAATGCATAAACACTGCTTAAAGGAAAAATTGCATTTCATTAAAATGCCCTGTTTGAACTTCATACTTTTTCTAATTTGTAAAACATAATTTGTAACTGAATTATTTTCTCCATTAACGTTCTATTAATGTTTGTTTTGTTGTTTCACGATTGTATCATTAATATAACATTTAATGTTTCAGATATAAGTAGCACTGGTGTTATAATTAAAGAAGAAATTATTGTTAAGATTGAGCCCTCCAGTAAGTTTCATCTTTTTGAAATTATGAATATTTAGAATGAGGTGTAGATAGTTGACCGTAGATTACTGATTGGAGAAGATGGTTGGGAGGTGCGGTCAGCAAAAAACAACATAAATAAACAAAAATATTTATTTATGCCGTTGTTTCGACCTGATTTTCAGGTCTTCATCAGGGCTATAAAAA
>NW_027105529.1:63875-88014 GCF_000696795.3 Halyomorpha halys
TCCCAAATCGTTAATTGCTAAGCAGAATAGTGTTGGGCTGAGGACACAACCCTGTGGGAATCCGCTACTCTGTTCGTGGTCAACGGAAAATTCGCATCCTATTTTCTCTCTCTCTAAATGATGGTTGTTGTCTTTTGTTTTTATAGCCCTGATGAAGACCTGAAAATCAGGTCGAAACGTCAGCATAAATAAATATTTTAGTTTATTTATGTTGTTTTTTGCTGACCGCATCCTCCGACCATCTTCTCCAATCAATGAATATTTAGAATTGTAATGCCATTCTTTTAATTAATTTTATTGGTTTACACTCTCTATTTAATCAATGATTTCCAAAAGATAGGATAAATCATAAAGTTGTCCTTTATTTATGATAGTTTTTAAGAATTTGGGAAGTTTCTATTTTTTAAAATTTGCTTTATTGTATTATTAATCAGTGTTCTTTACTATTAAATTTATATAATTTATTTCTGCTGAAGTATTCAGTATCTGACTGTATCATCTACAATATGTTTACAGTTATGTTATTGTATAAATAATAAAAATGGCTCATAGATTATATTTATTTTCATTAATAAATGTTTAATTTTGCAAATGGATAAAAACTTTTACCAATTATCTATAATATGAGTACTGTTAAATAATTATAGAAATATTGATTGAAGATTGTTAAAAGTTAACTTATATTTCCTATGAAATAATTATTGGGTATTTTTACAGTATCCATAAAAGATATTAATGAAGGCGGAATACAAGAGTTCGATTATGGTGAGAAAAAATTTAAATAATTTATTCCACTTGGGTTATGTTTTGTTTTCATTCTGATAATGTTTGCTTGTCTTATTTTATCATTGATTCATGATTTTATCATCTGTTATTTATTTTTATTTTAGATGAAAATATCCCTGATATTTCAATTAAAGAAGAAATATCTGATGAGACCTATTCCTGTGGTAAGTTTCACCTTTTTAAAAGTATGAATATTTAGAAATGAGGTTTCATTCTTTTGATCAATTTTATTGGTTTTATTATTTATTATAGCAATGTTTACCTACTTATTTAAAGACAGTTTCAATTAACAATTATTAGTTGTTGTTGTTGTTTTTTGGGCCTTTAGGGCGTAAAACCCTGAGGTCATCAACGCCCATGTTTCGTGCTTAATAATTCTATTTCATTTATATTTATAATTCTATTTCACTTTATTTTTCTCTTTAAATAATTTCGAAAAAAAATTTAAATAATTACTTCTTTTGGTATTTTTTATTACGTATAACAGATTTTCTGGTTTAAATCTTATTCGAAAGGCCATTCCTTTTAAAGAAAACTAAGACCATTTCCACGTTCTTCTAGTCATCATTCAGAGGATCCGATACACTCAGTCCTACTCCCAATCTACTCAAGTTCGCAGAATAAAAATGACATTTCTCAAATATGTGACTGATCGTAAATACACTGTTGCAGTATTGACATTTTGGCGGTGGCTGCTTACTGATTAGATATCTATGAGTTAAACTTGTATGACCTATTCTCAATCTGGCAATAGCTACCTCCTCCCTGCGATTGGAACGGTTTGATGTGGTCCATGGTTTAGTGGTTTTTTAAATAGTTTTTAATTTGCTTGGCGGGCTTTCATCCCACATGGCTTGCCAACTAGATGATATCTCATTTTTCATTGGAAGACTTATTTCTTGTGGTGTCAGAATGGCTGCGCCCTGACCTGGAAGAGCAAGTGCTTGTTTAGCTGCAATGTCCGCCTGTTCATTTCCAGTGATCCCCACGTGACCCGGCACCCATATAAGAAAACAGTTTTTCCCATGTTTTCGAGCATGTTGGTAAAATTGTGAATTTTTATGATCGGCGGGTGTTTCATGGCTTTTAGCGAACTTAAAGAGTCGGTAATGATAACTATGGTAGTATTCGTTACTGTCATGGAGGAGTGGAGTGCTGAGGCTATTGCATGTAATTCAGCTGTATATACACTGCATAATTTATGCAGTTTTATTTTATGGGTTGAGTTATTTGTGATGAAAGAGGATGCTGTAGAGTCGTCAGATTTTGATCCATCAGTATATATAAAAAAAGGATCAGGAATATTTTGACAAAGACGTGAGAACCTAGTTCTGTATTCAGTAGGTGACGTACTACCTTTGGGAAATCGGGATAATTGGAGCATTGTATTTGGTAGCCTGTGTATCCATGGAGGATTGCTGACTTCCGGGATGTACAGAGGTATTTCTTAAAGAACTCAATAGCAGTATGTGTTCTTTCTGCCAACGGGAGTGTTGAATTTATTTTATTTCTAAAAAAATTTGAATATTTAGGTTTAAAGATGTATTTATGCGTAGGGTGATCGTTTTGAGGGTATAATTTTGAAATATAGTTTATCGCCAGTTTTTTCCTTCTGAATAAAAGAGGAGGTAGTCCAGCTTCAGAACACAGACTAAGAATGGGGCTAGTTCGAAAAGCGCCGGTATCCCTGTATGATGAACCGCATCTAGTCTGGCAAGGATTCGGTGTCTGGCAGAGCTGTAAATGAAACATCCATAGTCCATCTTCGAGCATATTATAGTCTGGTACAGTTTGATAAGTGTGTGCCTGTCTGAGCCCCAAGAGATGCCGCTAAGAAAGCGTAATATATTTAATGTTTTTATTGCATTGGATTTTAATGTTGAGATGTGCGTTTCCCAATTTAGTTTTCGGTCAAATATCATCTCCAGGAATCTGTGGTTATTTGTGTAGGGTATTAAAGAACCGCCTAAATATAGTTCAGGAGATGGTAGGGTTATTCTTTTTCGGGTGAAATGGAGGCATTTAGTTTTCTCAGGTGAGAACTCGAGACCGATTGAGAGTGACCAGTTATTAATTCTATTGATTGCTTCCTGTAAATCATGTTTTATGGTAATTGTATTCGCCGATCAACAAATAATGGCTAGATCATCCGCGAATAGTAGCGGTTTAACCCCCCTTGGCAAGTTGAGTCCCAAATCGTTAATTGCTAGGCAGAATAGTGTTGGGCTGAGGACACAACCCTGTGGGAATCCGCTACTCTGTTCGTGGTCAACGGAAAATTCGCATCCTATTTGTACTCTGAAGTGGCAATGTGAAAGAAATTGTTTTAAGTATTGGTAGATTTGCCCTTTGATTCCGACAGCTGATAATTTTCTAAGGATTATATCAATTATTAGTTATGTAAAGATAGTTTAAATGAACAATCATTAGTTATTTAAAGATAGTTTAAATTAACAATCATTAGTGTTTTTTATACAAATATTTGCAAAGGTGCATCTCAACTAGACAGATAATTGGCAAACTTATAGAGAAATCCTTGACTAGGATTTTCAATCTTCTAAAAGTAGCCCTGATGAAATTTCAATTTTATTTTTTATAGTACTAAGTCTTCTGGGTTTTTATTTTTCTTAATTCTAATATTGCTTTCTCTCCATAGCCTTTTTCATCTCTCTGTAGTTATTCTTTATTATAGTGTATGCTTTTTCTTTTTTTCTCAGTTTTAAGAGAATTAATTATATCCAGTGTATCTGTGATGTGTTGAGTCTTCTCATGATGATTATTCTTATCATAATAATGTTCTATGATACTCTGGTCAAAAGCAGTTTTACAAAATGTTGACATTTTGTTAGAAAACTGAAATAGTTCCATTTCCACCTTGGCTTCTTTCAGGGTGCCTGGACTTGGAAAAATCAGGGAATTCAAAAAAATCTGGAATACTGACACAGTGGAAAGGTCACTGTTAAATCTCAAAACATGACATGAATATTATTACACAAGGGTTTATTAATTAAACTAATAATTATTTTATCAATAATTAACAAACGATTACAAAATGTTTCTCATTCATTAGAACAATCCCCATCCTCCAGCTCCAGAAAAATATATATATATATCTGCCAATACAAATAACAATTAAATTTTACATAAGAATCCTTCATTATATTTTAACTATCCTTCACCGATCAGGAACACTCCTATGCCCTTCAAGATGAAGAATTATTGTTACTCATTTTATGGGAAATAAGGATTTTTATGGGAAATTGAACTTACTATTTATGCATAAATTTTCAGTATATCGCAAAAATCAGAAAAAGAAACACTTTAAATGGTTTAAAAACCACTTGTCCTTTTTGTTGTTAAAGAATATTTTGTCAGGTTTCCTAATCTATAACTTCGAATCACCTAACGTAAATAGTTTTTTAGTCATTGCTTCCTATTAAACAAAAAAAGTAAAGCTTCTCCATTTCTATAAATAAACGGCCATTTTCTATATAAACTTTTGTTTTTGAGGTCTTCTTGAACCTTGTTAAATATTTGAGGAGAAGATGGTTGGGGGTGCGGTCAATGAAAAACACAAATAAGTACGATTAACTTATTTTAATGTGCCAATGTTTCGGCTAGAGTTTCTAGCCTTCTTCAGGGCTAAAAACAAAACAAGATAACAACCACAGTAAGCATAGAAAAATAAAAAATATATAAAAAGAAAGTATAAACAGAATAATTTTACACATACAATGAATAATTTTACAAAATAGAATTAATAAAATGAAGTGATGAGAGAAGCGGGAAATAAAATGTATACTATTTTATTAATTCTATTTTGTAAAATTATTCATTGTATGTGTAAAATTATTCTGTTTATACTTTCTTTTTATATTTTTTTTATTTTTCTATACTTACTGTGGTTGTTATCTTGTTATGTTTTTAGCCCTGAAGAAGGCTAGAAACTCTAGCCGAAACTTTGGCACATTAAAATAAGTTAATCGTACTTATTTGTGTTTTTCATTGACCGCACCCCCAACCATCTTCTCATTTATCATCCACGGTCAACTATATATCATAATTACTTGTTAAATATTGCTAAACACTTACCGGTCCACCCTTTATATTTATATTTCTCTTCGACGTTTTGATATTTAGGTATGATTTATGTTTTGGTTTAATCACTAATACTGGGCTCCTCAGACTAATTTTCATACTTTTTATCTTATTCTGGTTGCACATCTGAACAGAATGGATTTTCTCATATTGGCACGTGTTTTCAGCGACCCGAACACGCATCAGGTTTTGTAACACAAGTAAATTATAGGAACAGTGTATATTGTCTAAGCAATAATTTTTCACTCCATTAGTGAAAGTGGCAAAAGTGTCGCTCTGCTTATAAAGCTGTAGTAGAGCCACAAATTTTAACCCAATTCAGCTTCAAACTATTAATATTCCAAAATATGGATTAATTTTAATGAACTGTAGAAAAATTAATTTATAAGTTTCTGATGGTATATTTTAAAACATGTTTTATAAATCAATGTTTTTGAATTTATTAATTAATTTTTGAATCTTATCTGAAATGTCCTTTTGAACTTCCAACTGAACTGTTATCATTTAACTCTTTTAATTAGATAAAAATTATTATTTTTAAGTTCTGAGGTGTACAATTATAATAAAGATATGAACTGCTAAATGTTTCTTTGTTTGTTCACATATATAATATATTTGTGTGTATGAATTTTTTTTTTTTTTTTTTATAAGTGTTGGTGGAAATCTTCAAAAGACTCACCAAATGATATGCCAGTCTCTCATACATGCTTTTTCACCTACTGATAAGTTTCCATATTATTCGCCAAGATAAATTGGCAAAAAGTTGATTTCTGTTTGTCAGGAAAAAAATCTTGTAGTTTATAAAAAACTATATTTTAAATACTATTCAACTTATAGATAGCACTATACTCAACTAACTAGCACTCAAATCAAAACTAGTTGAATGTACTATAATGTAGGGAAGGAATACGAAAGCAGAATATCGATATCAATATTATATCAGCACTAAAATATTAATATTCAAAAATATCAATATTTAAATATCAAAAATTTAACAAATTAAAGAAACAGCAATTATAAAACCATAATATGAGGAGAAGATGGTTGGGGGTGTGGTCGAATTAAATCACAAATAAGTTACTTCTACTTATTTCTTCTCCTCGTATAAGTCATTCATAGTCAACTATTTCTCATGATTATAAAATGATAATATAGAAAATCATAGGACTTATTTCATATTATACCTTATCAAAACATATAAACATTTCTTAATAAAGGTACAGCAAAGCAACACAACCATAACATAAACTACATGACAACCATAACATGAAAATAACAAATATTACAACACCTACTTACAACTAAAATATAATTGGATAAATTGTTCTCAGAAAAAAAATTGAAACATTTCAATATTCCAATAATCTCCTATTTAAATTATGGATATTAACAAATACTATCCAATTCAAATATTGACGTATTCGGGATAAAAACTTTCCAATAGTTATGTTTGATATAGATGTCAAACTTTAGTAATGATAATCCAAGAAAATATCAATATTTTATTACTGAAAGATTTTGATATTCAACTATCTTATTAAAATCCATACCAAAGTTTGGCAACGATATTCTAACAAACATTAATGGAAATATTGACATTTCATTAGCGACAGGTTTTGAAATATTGAAGGTCTGTCAATAAAATAGTTATATTTTACTGTACTGTTCCGATTAAATTATAAAATACAGACAGACATACATATCGATATTGATCCAATTCAAATATCAGTACCCTCAACATAAAAATATCCATAGTTTTTTATTTCAATATCAAACTTTGGAAGCGATATTAAGTATATTAATAAAAATATGGATATTTCATAAGTCAACAATTTAGAAATTTTAAGGAGTTTTTCTGATTAAATATTTAGTATTAATTTTGATATAGATATTTGACATTCTTAATAATAATCTATATCAAATGTTGGCAAATATATTTTAAGAATATTTAAATAAAAACCTATATTTCATTTTAAAAGTTAAAATGAAATTATGTTACCTGAACTGAGAGCTCCTGTGAAAGTCTTTCCTCCTGACAGATAGAATATAGTGCTGGGGATTATTAATTTTGGGTTGGAAATGTTAACAAAAAAATATGCTTGAGGAAAACTAAACAGACAAAAATGAATTAAAGGGAAGAAAATCAATATGATTAAGCAAATAAAGCAATAATGTTTTAAAAATATATGAATTATAAAGAATAAAATACAAGATAAAAAAATATATGAAATAAATTACTTCTTTGTATTAAGAAGAAAAAAAAAAACCAAAAACAAAAAATATTTATACTATGTTTATAATAAAGAAAGAAGAAAAACTGCTAACATATGTGTTGTGAGCAATATTTATATAGAAATGTCTATATCTAATCTTGTCCAGATGAGTAAGCAGAGATACTCTTGAGGTAAGAAAAAAGTAACGGCAATTTGGATCAAATGTGTTTGTATTAATAAACATTAATATTTTGTTTCAATATTTTATTTTGATTTTCAACTTTTTTATTAATATTGATTACCAATGTTGATAATGATATTCCAAGATTATTTAATCAAAATATTTATATTTCGATAAAATAAGATTTAAAATTTTAGGGTAAAATTTAAATTAAACATTAAAATTTAGTTTTGATATCTTATATAGTTTTCAATATTCTACTATCTTAATCTCAATGTTAAACTTTGGTAACAATATTCATGGAATATTTAATTTTGTAAAACTATCAAATTTTATGAAAACTTCTAAATTAAATATTACAATTTTATTTTGTTGCATCGTATCAATAATAATATTCCACTTTCACACAAATATCGACTCCAAACATTGGTAATACTACTCCAAGATTATTAAATCAAAAAGACTAGTAAATTTTAGGGCAAGTTTAAAAATGAAATATTGACTTAGTGTTTTGATATTCAATATCGATTTTAATATTTAACAATTCCATTGTTAACTATATAAAATTTTAGTAATGATATTCCGATGTTATTTAATCAAAATATCCGATATTTCATTAAAACAATTGCAAAAAAATTTTATCTAAATTTATAATAAAATACTTACATTTATTCTGATATTAGATATTTATACTGATATTCCACTTTATAATTAATTTAGATTTAACACTTCGGTGACGATATCCCAAGATAATGTAATCAAAATATCGATATTTCATTGATGAGAATTATGAAATTTTATGAAAACTTTTAAAGTGAATTTTAAAAGTATATTTCATTGTATTTTATCAATATAAAAATATTTCACTTTATTACAAATGTTGAAATCTAATATTGATAATAATATTCCAAGATTATCGAAATATCTATATTTTATTAAAAAATGTCCAATAAATTTCAAGAGTAAGCAGAGATACTCTTGAGGTAAGAAAAAAGTAAGGGCAATTTGGATCAAATGTTTTTGTGTTAATAAACATTAATATTTTGTTTTAATATTTCATATTGATTTTGATATTCGACATTCTTATTAATTTCAATATCAAAGTTAAGTTATATATTCCGAAATTATTTAATTCAAAATATTTTATTAAATGAAATATCAATATTCCTATTAAATAATTTCGGAATAGCGTTACTAAAATTGATATCGATATTAATAAGAATATTGAATATTTGATGTATGACATATAAGGTAATAAATATTAGCGTTTGAGTAAATTTTACTTGATTAGGGAAAATTTGGAATATTTTATAAATGGAAATACGGAAAATAAAATAAGCTTCATAAAATTCTGGCCATTGATATTCTATATAAATTCTGTTCATAGATATTGGTAAATTGTAAAAATGTGTAAATAATTGTATTTATAACAAATAATTGGATATTTATAAAATATATAAGTATAGTATTCTTTATTCTTGTATCAGTGTCCAAATTCCCATTCAAAGTTTAACTGTATCAACATTTATTAATTTCATTTAATAAGTAAAAAAAAGATAGTAGTGAATTATGTAAAATCAATTGAATTTGATGTACACCTAGGTAAAAAATATTATCTCTTTGAGTAAATTTTAGGACAGTACTAAACATGGTTCAGGAAAATCCAAAGTGAAAGAGAGGTGCCTTTGTTCTTCTCACCACTCTGAACGCATGCCAGAAAAGTGGCCTCTCTTGACAACATATTATTGTCATATGTGCTCCCAATCCACCATTGCTTGATGACAATGTATCATCAACCTTGGTCAAATTAAATACATATTTTTACCTTCATCCGAGTCGATAAACTCTTCCTCCTGTTTCATGTATCTACAATCATCTAAATACTATAAAAAAATATAGTATGATGATAGTATCCTTGAGCTCTTGGTAATCACTTTGAACAGCATTCAATATGAATGTTAATGTTTCAATTTCATTAATAACGTAAGTGGAACACATCAATTTATTTATTATTACCTAAATAATTCATAATAAAGAAAATTTATAGATGTGATCATCTCCTAAACAAAGCGTTAATGGATATACCTTGATAGGTAAATTTTTTCATGTTTTGAGGTACTTAATTCATATTTTAAGTACCTTCTTAATTCATATTTTATGGTGCCTCAGAAGTCCAAAAATGAGAATTTTTTTCCTCCAACATTTTCAATACTACTTATAATACAGAATGTAAGGTAGAGACAGTTGATATATGTATATATAAATTAAGTAAATTGTTTCCATCATTAAGTTATTTAACCTATTGTGGTTTTATGTTGGTCCAATCAAATATAAAGATGTTTTTGTGTTTCAGTTTTCATATACATACAGCTGATAAAGATGGCAGTATAAAATAATGTAATTTTGTTTTTTGTATAGATCAGGGGTGACCAGTAAGTCGATCGTGAGGCCAATTTGGGTTGATCGTCTATTACTCGCAATGTTTGGGGTGGAATCCCATGAACTTTGAAGCGATTGTAGAGGATAAAACTTTCAAGCAATCAGACATATTTCATATGGATCATAAGTTATTAATTATCCATGTTCTTTCAATTCCTCTGGATGTGAGTTTTTTGGCCCTTTAAATAATTATTGTTGTTTTTTACATAGGTAGATAAGCCGGGTATCTGTATTTTAGTACGATGTTTACTCAGCGAGCTATTGATAGGTTAGCAAAAAGTAAGTCATATTATTCTTTCATGACACATTTTCCTTGCCCAAAAAAAAAAAAAAATGCAAAAGTGTAATATTGAAATCAAACTATCAGCCATACTTTACTTTACTAGCTGCAGCTTTATAACAACTTTTTTATATTAACGAACAAATAGTTGAACAACTTAAACATTGCAATTAAAAAATTAAATTGCATTAGTAAAGTTAGTAAAAATCTATCTTGAAAAAGTGTCGGAAAATGAAATTTTTTAGGTAACGCATGCAGGGAATGCTGCTATTAAAAGTTGGGTCTGGAAATTTATTTTCTCCATTAACCTATATCTCGAAAACTTAATAAGTGATTAAAAAAATAAAAAATAGTTCTTAACATATATATTACTTATCCACCTACACCTCGCAGGAATACACCTGATACTGAAACACAGTGTGTAAACATATTATGCATTTCACAACCCTTCTGCCCCTCTAGACTACTCCTATGACAACAAGTTGATTGTGATACACTTATAAGATAAAAAGTAGATCTTATATAGAGAAAGTTGGCCGTCCCAGGTATAGATCATCAAAGCGATGAGATCAGTAATTGATGGTATTGATTTTTTTAATGTATCATCTGTTATTGGACTTTTGTGTTTGATATTAAAGTTTTAGCCATTGTCTGTTTTAAATAATGTATTTGGATAGTGTGAAGAGTCTTATGGTAGATGAGTTTTGAAAATATATCGAAGAATATAATTTTTGTGATAAATAACAATATCTTGTAACTCAGATTCTTCACTGATGATAACCATTGCCACTTTATCCATTGTTAGTGCATTATACTGTCTTTTGTGTTGATCAACTTGTCTTTTATTTTTATGATTCCCATTGTGTGATCATCTGATGGTATTTGTTGAACAATGGTTTAAATAATCGATTTAATTGTTTGTGTTCATGAAACAATTTTTGTAATGAAACCATAATTTCTCATCTCATGCACTGAATGCATGACTTGATAAATTTGTGCATCAGGGTTACTCTAAATAATATAATATTTTTCTTTAAAACAAATATGGGATTATAAGCAAAATATATTTTGTTTCATTAAAGAATTAATATTTCTAAACTTTTGAAATTGTATTGTGAGATTGGCCAAAATTCTGGTTAATCAAATAATTAACATTTGGAAATGTTGTGAAATTACTATTACTAGTAATTCAATTATTGCTTAACTGATGGATGTTAAGTAGAACTGAAAAGTCCAAGGGGTAGATAGTGCAAGTGGGAAGATTGTGTTAAGTCAGACCTCACTAACTGGTTTTGAAGAAGGTTAGTGGAAGGATATGTGGAGACAGTTGGTGGTATTGGCATTGAACCTTCTGGTTCAGTAAGCATTTATATATTTATTTTTAATGCAGATTTTTGTTTTTAGGGGCCATAGGTTCCGTGCACCAGTCAAAGATCGGTGAAGAACAGAATGATTTGGAATCAACCTTCGACAGCAATTTGAAGAAAGGTATGATGTCTAATAGAGCTGAGAACACTCTTAAATGTCCTTATTGTGAATATAAAGTTGTAGAAAAAAGTCTTATCATAAAACATATAATGGTACATCATTCAATTCAGAAGAGGAAGTGTCCTCTTTATAAATATGAAACAGTGCCTACTAATTTAAAACATCATAAAATTAGCTGTCATGCAGATGAGAAGTTCTATCAATGTCATTACTGTTATTATAGAGCAGTAAAAAAAAGTCATGTAAAGCAACATATAATGGCTCTTCATACTGGTGATAAGCCTCATAAGTGCCCTTATTGTGATTATAAAGCAACACAAAGTGTACATTTGAAAAGACATATAATGGCCTATCATACTGGTGAGAAGCCTCATAAGTGTCCTCATTGCGATTATGAAGCAACCCAAATTTGTCATTTGAAAAAGCATATTATGCACCGTCATACAGGTGAGAAGCCTTATAAGTGCCCTCATTGTGACTATAAAGCCACTCAAAGTGATACTTTGAAAAGACATGTAATGTCCCTTCATATAGAGGAGAAGCCTCATAAATGTCCTCATTGTGACTATAAAGCAGCACAAAGTGGTTATTTGAAAACACATATAATGCAACATCATACTTATGAGAAGCCTCATAAGTGTCCGCATTGTGATTATAAAACAACTCAAATTGGTTATTTGAAAAAGCATATAATGCACCGCCATATAGGTGAGAAGCCTCATAAATGTCCTCATTGTGACTATAAAGCCACACAACGGGCTACTTTGAAAAGACATATAATATCTCTTCATACAGAAGAGAAGCCTTATAAGTGTCCTTATTGTGACTATAAATCAACACAAAGTGGTCATTTGAAAACACATATAATGCACCGTCATACATGTGAGAAGCCTCATAAGTGCCCTAATTGTGACTATAAAACAACACAAATAAGCAATTTGAAACACCATGTAATGGCTCTTCATACTGGTGAGAAGCCTCATAAGTGTCCTCATTGTGATTATAAAGCAACACAAATCGGTACTTTGAAAACACACATCCTGTCCCTTCATACAGATGAGAAGCCTCATAAGTGTCCTCATTGCGATTATAAAACATCACTAATTGGTAATTTGAAAACTCACATAATGCGTCATACAGGTGAGAAACCTCATAAGTGTCCTTATTGTGACTTTAGAGCAACACAAAGTTTTAGTTTGAAAAGACATATAATGTCCTTTCATACTGGTGAGAAGCCTCATAAGTGTCCTCATTGTGATTACAAAGCAACACAAATTGGTAGTTTGAAAAGACATATGATGACCCTTCACACAGATGATAAGCCTCATGAATGACCTTATTCTAACATCAAAACCTGCCATCAATGAAATGCTTTCTGCAATATACATCTGTTTGGCTTGGATGGAGTGGCATAAATCTTACGTTGTCTGAAATGTCTTCCATTAAACGGAAAATGTTTAAGTTGTAGTAAAAGAGTTTAAAATTAACTTAAGTTTTGAGAAACAATTTATATTCCCGTAAATTTGCCTTTGATAATTGAATTTTACTGGATCCAGGGTCAGTTCGAGCCTGTCAGTGTTAGCAAATTGAGCTATGTGAACGATGTTCTCTTTGTGGGATGCTCTTATAATTTCTTTTTTTAAGAAAAGTAGTAATTTTTAATTTGTTTATAATCATTGTAAGTCTTTGAGATTTGTCTGGAAGATATTATCTCTTCATTTTCTTATTATTGAGAAATCATTAGAATAGAATACAGAATCAAAATAAAATTCTGGAGGTAAGTCTCTCAATAATAACAAAAATATACAAATGAAATTATTAAGAAGTTTAGAAAGTATTATTTTATTTACTTCCCCTCAATTTATGGTTTATTCCCAACTCCTCATTCCTTCCCAAGAGAATCTTGGCCTAAAAAAAGTTTCAATATTTTTTGTCACATTTCTAAATTTTCACTAGTACCACAATTTGTATTCAAAGGGCCCTATACCTATGTTTACTCTATAGTATACATGTGGTTATTTATATTTAACCAATGTTTTATGGTTATGTCGACATAGTTATTAAGTGATTAACTTTTTTTTATTTAACATTATCAATACTTAAGGCTTTTAGTTGACAGAATGACTTAACTCCATAAAACCATTCTTAGTATTTTCAATAACAGTTTAGCATTGATTTAATTGCCGAGACCATGTGTAAATTTTTGTTTATTGTTATATTTCTGTTATTTTTT
The DNA here is from genome assembly GCF_000696795.3 of Halyomorpha halys. Taxonomy (NCBI): domain Eukaryota; kingdom Metazoa; phylum Arthropoda; class Insecta; order Hemiptera; family Pentatomidae; genus Halyomorpha; species Halyomorpha halys. Next base: position 77,594 of record NW_027105529.1, read on the forward strand.
TGAAAAACATAAATTTTAAAAGTCTGGAATGAAGAATACTATTATTTCTGTTAAAATTTGACTTGGCTAAACTGCCAATTGGAAGGATCATTCTAAAAATTAGTGCAGGGAAATATTTGTTTTGGAAATAAAATAAATTATCTTTTATAAAATGAGTAAGGATTAATTGGTACTTTCAAAACATATATTGTTCCTTTATACAGATGAGAAGCCTCACATTTATCCTTATTACAATTATAAAACAACAATAATTAGTAATTTTAAAAAGCATATAATGCGCTGTCAAACAGGTAAGATTCCTCATAACTATCCATACTATAAAGCAACACCAAGTGTTGATTTAAAAAGAGATATAATGACCCTTCATACTGGTGAGAAGCATCATAATTGTTGTTTTAGTACAATAAATAAAAAGTAATCAAGACATGAATGACCATGCAGGTGAGAGGCTTCATAAGTGTGCAATTTATTTCTTATTCTTAATCAAGTTTAACTTCTATTTTTTATTCAATTACTTTTATTGAGAAACAGTTCAAAGCTAGAAAAATAATGCAAAACTGAATACAAAATAAAAGTCACAATTTTCAGTTGCTTAAACAGGTATTGAACTGAAGCTGTGAAACTTGATATAGATTATACATTTCCCAGGGTTGTTCCATCACAGGATAGCACAGAAGAAAGATAAGACGACCCATGGTATACCTATACTGACCTATATCCACCATGAAATATTTGAGACCTTGGTCTTGCCAGGATAACGAGAGGAGTTTCAGATTAGAGGTTGCTACTAGGAGGTAAAGGAAAAAATTGAAAGAGGATACCAGAGAGCTCGGTCCTGTGTAAACTAGTGTTCAAAGAGTTCTTGGGAGAGCTAGAGAACAGAGGGTTCTTTGCCATGAAGCAGATGATGTGATGTCACTTCTAACCTGGTGTATTTAAGGGTTAGGGTGTCACTGTCACTCCATAGGCTAAGCAGGATAGGGATTGTGATCTGGAGAAAAGGTGCAATAAAATTATACTAATTTAAAATTAAATGGTACCACTCCCTTCCCCCAAATAATTGTAAATAAGGTCTGTAAATAAATTTTTAAAAAATGAAGATTATTGGGATAAATACTCCACTGTGGCCTTACTATATATGAAAAAAATGCCAGGGATTGGTCCTGTCCAGATGCAACCTGTCAGCAATTTTAAACATACAAATAGGCAAAGAAATAAGGAAGAGGGAAAATCTAGGGAAGGAGTGTGCACAGGACTTAATAGACCCCAGTGCGCGGTAGAAGGAGTCCTGGATGGAGATTTAAGAGTTGGGATGAACCTATTAGTCGCCTATCACCGCCCAATAATACTCCAACCCCCTGGAGAAGAAGAGAATATCACGATAGCGTGAAGGAGAGGATGGGAAACTCGAGAAGATCGAACCAGGCGAAACACAGATTTAGTGACCTTCACGAATATAGCAAATGGCAAGGGTGCGCTAAGGTTGGGCACCTGGTGGCTCAATGCCCTCACACATGATGTTTCGAGTGTGGGACGGAGAGACATATTGCCTGGTAGTGCCCCTATGCTTATCGGCGACGGGAAGCAAAGCAGTCTGAGCCAATGAGTGTAAATAATGCCCAAAGGATACGAAAGAGAATCTCGTGAAGGACAATTGGTTCCGCAAGCGAATCCACGGATATATGAGAATCGTCCGAGGCTTCAGAAATGGAGTTGATGGAGAAGAGGCGAACAGGGGTGACTCAGGTAGTAGCGGAAAGAAAGAGGAACCGAAGAACGAATTTGGGGCTAGTGCCAGCGGAGGGGCGACCACAGACTACTGAATTTCAGCGTGAAGGGAGAACACAGCAGTCTGCCTGTTATTAGCGTGAGAGCAGGGCGGTGTCTTGTCGATGACGGATACTCAAATACCATTCTGTACCAGGAAGATATGGAGAAGCTGAATGGTGGAGAGAGGACATTCCAAGTACAGTATGTAAATGCCAACCCTGCGTGGTCTCTGAAGCTTAGAGGAAGAGCTAGAAATAGGATTGATCAAATGGAGAGCTAAAGTGGATAGCAATACTAGATAGTGAACCGCACATCAGGGATAGCAATACTAGATGAACAGCACATCATCCTACAATCGTCTATTGTGGCAATTAAGAGCACATCGGGGGATGGAGGAAGTAAAGATTGATCTTCACAGTATCTGGAAAGGACAATATGTTTGAAATTAAAATAATTTGATGTGAGGGTGGGCGATCTTAAAATCGGTAAAATTTTCAATTTGTGTTACTCTGAATAATATTGAAGAACCCTAACATGTATGAATATGAACAAAACAGAAAAACAATTACTGTGGAAAGAGCTAAACTAAACTTCATTCAATGAATATTTTTTATTAATAAAAATTCTTTCCAACTAATTTAAAAAATAAAAATCATCCAATAACTGTTATTATTATCTTTACTGAAAAAAATAATGTATCAATCTCAGGACTATACTGGTGGGGAACTACTTTTCCAAATGATAATTTTTTTCAACAAATCTTTGTATTTGATTTGTTAATATTAATTTTTCTCTTAATTTAAGTGCTATTCCGTAACTTCTATAATATAAGGGTTTATCTGTTTTTGGTTTAACTCCCAGTGATTGTCCAATGTTTCTCCGCTTGTAACAAATCTAATTATTTTATTTTGCTATGAAATATATGAAGTGCAAAGAGTGGAAATTAAAAAAAAATAAGACTATACGTTTTAAATTTTTATATGAGCTTGTTTAGAAAGGATCGTTAAACTATTCCTCCGGTGACGTCATAACACGCCATCTTTCTACTAGTTCAGAGATAGTGGCCAAATCTCATTCTATGTTCTTTGAGTCAGATCTCTTGGTCTGTGTTTTGTTTAATATCAGATTGCATTGTGTGACATTTCTTTTAGAAGAATGGATCAAATTGGTTAGTTGTACAATTATTTCAACTTTCAGGCAAAATTGCTCTATTATACTGACCGTTCTTGGCATTTAATAGGGTATAAAATAAAGATTGAACTTTTGAATTTTTTATTTACCTTTTATTCAATTATTTTTATTTTTAAACGTTTATCTTACTGCTCATGGCATATGCTATGAGTAATCAAACGATTGAGTCGAAATTAGCCTTGGAAGTTAATCAGTTGCAGAAAAATTGACTTAGCCCACTAGCAGGTTATAAACATTACTTCAGTTCAGGAGCTTGTCTGTCCCTACAATTATACTATTTGAATATTTTTTAATTCATAATATGCTTTCAGAAAATGATTCATTTAATTGATTTTTGAATCCTAAAAAGTTGATTTACATTTTAATGTTATCAACCATATTCTTATATTGTCTTAACTGATTGTTCACAACTTATGTGGGAGAATCAAAACCTACTCATACACATTGATACAGCTTTGTATAGGTTTGACCTCCACTGATAAGGATCCTTTAGGGTTTTTTTTTATCCCTTTAGAGGGAGCAGAAGTCGACACCTTGTTTGATCAAAGGAGCAATAGAAATAGTATAAGTAGGTCTTGAATTTCCTCGTGTTAATGCTGTGAACTTAAAGTGAGCTAGATTAAAGGAAGATAGTCTGGGCAGCGGTCAATAAAGGCATCAAAAAGAATGTTATTCTTATCAGCTCTGCAAAGTGGAACGAAACGTTGGTTAACATTAAATAGTTTTTATATATGTATGAATAGTTGACCGTAAAAATTGATATATAGGGAGATGGTCAGGGTTGCGGTCAATAGTGAAACAAAAATAGTTTACAACTATTTATTTTCCAACGTATCGCCCCACTTTGCAGGGCTTCCTCAGGGCTAAAAAGATACAAAATGAAACTATGTTTAAATAATATAAATGTTTAAATAATAATAATAGAAATAAAAATAAAAAGATACAATGAAAAGAATAAAAAACAAGTAACAAAGGCAAGAGCAATAGTTTCATACAAAAATACGTAAAATATAAAGCTAAAAAAGTACATGAGATGTATATAAAACAACAAACAAAAAACAATACATATACAGAGATAAAATAAACGTCATGAAAGAATAATAAAAATAAAAAAATAATAATGAAAAAAAAAAATGACAATAAATGAGTAGAGAGGCTCTCTACTCAATTATTGTCATTTTTTTTTTATTATTCTTTCATGACGTTTATTTCATCTCTGTATATGTATTGTTTTTTGTTTGTTGTTTTATATACATCTCATGTACTTTTTTTGCTTTATATTTTACGTATTTTTGTATGAAACTATTGCTCTTGCCTTTGTTACTTGTTTTTTATTCTTTTCATTGTATCTTTTTATTTTTATTTCTATTATTATTATTTAAACATTTATATTATTTAAACATAGTTTCATTTTGTATCTTTTTAGCCCTGAGGAAGCCCTGCAAAGTGGGGCGAAACGTTGGAAAATAAATAGTTGTAAACTATTTTTGTTTCACTATTGACCGCAACCCTGACCATCTCCCTATATATAAATAGTTTTTAGTTATTACTTTGGTAACTTTATTGACCGCCACTTAGACTATCCTTCTCCAAACTACTTCATATGGCCAACTATCTGCTTCCAATATGAAAGTGAGCTAACTTATTCACTTTTTCTAAAATCAATACTACATAATGTTGTCTGGATCTACATTTAGTTTGTACTCAATGACCTTTTTACATATACCAAGTGCAACTTCTAGCATCTACTAAGATTTATGATTTATCGTTTGCTTTGTTCTAAATAAAAACAATTTACTATTTAACATTAATCATTTATTAAGTTACAAACACTGTATAAAGTCTAATCAATTTATCAATTAATTTTCTGAAATACTTAAATACTCCTTAAAGGCTAAACTTTATTTCTATCAATTATGCTATTTGAATTTCATTTTTTTTTCTAATTTGTAAAACAAGCAATAACTGCATTATTAATCTACATTATCATTCTATTAACATTTGTTTTGTTTCACAATTGTATCATTAATTTATCATTTGCTGTTTCAGATATAAGTAACACTGGTATTTTAATTAAAGAAGAAATTACTGTGAAGATGGAGCCCTGCAGTAAGTTTCATCTATTTAAAATTATAAATATTTAGAATTACAATTCTATTTGGTCGTTTAGTTTTATTGGTTTACATTCTCCATTTAATCAATGTTTTCCTAAAGACAGGATGAATTAAAAAATTGACCTTTATTTAAGATTGTTTCTTTTATTTGAGTATTTACTATTTTTTTAAATTATATTTATCTGTGTTTTCCACTATTAAATTTATGTAATCTATTTCTGCTGAAGTATTCGGTATTTAGCTTTGCTATCTATATTTACTGTTGTGTTATTGTATAAATTGTACAAATCAATCATGGATTATACATATTTTTACAAATATATGTTTAATTTTGTAAATGGATTAAAAGTTTTACCCATTATCTATGAGTATCGCTTAGTAATTATAAAAATATGGATTGGAGATTTGTAAATCATTATATTTTCTATGGAATAATCATTGGGTACTTTTACAGTGTCCATGAATGATATTAAAGAAGAGGAAATACAAGAGTTCGATTGTGGTGAGAAAAAATTTAATAATTTATTTATTCTATTTGAATTATTTTGTTTTCATTCTGATGATGTTTGCTTGTGTTGTTATATCATCGAATCATGAATTTGTGATCAATTAATTGTTTTATGTTTCAGATGAAAATAACTCTGATATTTCAATTAAAGAAGAAATAACTGATAAGACCAATTCCTCTGGTAAGTTTCACCTTTTCAAAATTATGAATATTTAGAAATGGTATTTCATTCTTTTGAACAATTTTATTGGTTTTATTATTTATTTTAACAATATTTATTTAAAGATAGTTCAAATTAAAAATCTTGAATGTTTCTTATACAAATATTTGTAAAGGTACATCTCTACTATACAGATAATTGGCAAACCTAAAGCTATAGAATTGAAAAACATTTCCTATTTGCCCAAACACTGATTTTTCTCACTGACTTCACAATTTCAGTTTAATTTTTTTTAATACCAAGTCTTCTGGGTTTTTTAATTATTGGAAAAATTAATTATAGGTGGTGTGTGGAGTCTTTTCCTGACAATTGTTCTTGTCATAATATTGTCATTGACATGATGTTCTGTGATACTTTGGTGAGAAGCAGTATAACGGCAAATTTTGATTTACCCTTAGTATATAATCGCGAAAGGAAAAAAAAGATAAACCAATAAAGAATTACTCCTTAGGCGCCACGTTATTTTTTTCCTTGGAAATAACGAAAACCCCTAAGCATTATGCCCACAATATAGCTAAAATATACCCCTATATAAACAATTATCGAATTATGACCACTGGCGAATACCTTTACATGTAGATAATAGAAAACTTAGGGATGTTACCTATTCCATGAACAACAAAAAAAATATAAGTAAATTAACAAGTTGAAAGCGGAGAAAGAACAGCAGAACGTTTAATAATAAGAAACAAATATATATGTATAGAGAATGAAAAAGGAAATCGTAACAGCAGTTTTAGAAAATTTTAATATTTTTTTAGAAAACTGAAATTGTTTGATTTCCACTGAGGTTTCTTTTCTTCTGTCATTCCTTTTCCATAGTTATAGTTTGTAGTAACCACCTTTTTCACTTGTCTGTAATTGTACTGAATTTTTGACATTTTCTTTATTTCTTCTAGATTATTTGAGTTGTTGCATTTCTATTGTGTTCAAAATTGTATTCTCCTTTCTTATGTTGTGATAAACAAAAAATACTCTTATATTTTGAAAATTTACTTTTTCAGAATTAAATAACACTGAAAACAATAAAGCTCTTGGTTATTTTTAAACATTAGTTGGTTTAGGAACAGAACTTTCAAGGCAGACAAAAATTGTTATACCTCATTCTATTCCCAAGATGTTTGTTTGAATAGGAATTTGGTGAACATTGTCAACAAAAAAATTTTTTATTGAAATACAAACTCTTGGCAAAGAATGTTTGCTGGGAACATACCATAAGAATTGAGATTTTGATAACTTTTTAATTTATTTGTATGTTGTTAAGCTTTTTTTAAACATTTTCTTATTGTTAATTATTTATAAGTAGATACCGAAGATATGCTTAAAGATATATTTGTAGGTCAGTGAAGAACATAAATAAGTAAAAACATATTTAGTTTTTCTTATGTTTCTGCCTGAATTTCTGGCCTTCATCAGATACTAGATAGAAACTAGAATGAATGAAAGGATTTACTGACCATCTTCATGTTTTAAGTTATATGGTCAATTATATATATATTGTAATAATTCAAAAATTATATAAAATTAAATAAAAAGAATTTTATTCGTTTTAAACTAATTTCAAATATAAATGAGATAGCTTGGGTTCAAATTTAAAAACTTTAATATTAAATAGATAATAGAATTTTATAATATAAAAGACTCTTAATCTCAGGGAGGGTTTCTAGGCAATCAGAAACAGATACTTCTACTATTAACACTTAATTAAATTAATAACTCTTTTACACATGTATTTAAATTTAGATATAACAAAACTAACCAAGTTCACAATCTTCTTTTGATGATTCTTGGTATCTTCTTTTCTATAATGCTATATCCTACCGTCAAAAATGGCCGATGGACATCCTCTCACCAGGCTATCCAAACTCAGAGTATCCTATTCTTCTTGGTTGTCTTCCTTTTTCAAACTGTCCGCTCTTGCTGGACAGAAATTGATGAGGACCTCCTCATCCTGGAAACATCATTTCTCATGCGCGCCCAAACAACGAATGCTTGCCAAAAACCAAAACCTGTCTCAATGTTTCATGTAAACATCGATTGTCGCAAAAAAGTTAGGGATTTTTGCAAATGATTTACTTTCTGAATATTATTCTTTAGCACTATTTCTTGACTTCTATTTTTTCTTAAATTTACTGTATTTTCAATTATGATGAGAAGAGTTAAAATAGTTTTTATGATATTTGAATCTGCTTAACATGGCCTTGATTCCACGGACGTTTTGAAGGATACGTACCGCCATCTTGGTTTAGTTTTGAATCACGAATTTATTATGGACAATGAAAATTGGTTAGCTTGCTTTTTGGATAAACTAAATAAATGAACAATATTAAAATGATACATAAAATAAAACATATCAAAAACCCTTTATATATCAAAATATACTATTTACTCAAAAAGAGCATATTACAATATATATATATATATATATACTCCTTACGATATGCACCCGCAAGTTCTCTCTACTAAATCCCCACCGGGTCAAACCTATCCTTACCTCCCCCTCTACCACACAAGGGCCACCCAGGGTGATTAATTTACATTAACATTTCTGGATTTGGTGTGTCCTCTCTCCACTACACATTTTTTCTAGGGCTTCTCGGCATAAGATGGTGTTGGAACTGCCAGTGTCCACTAGGCATCTCACTCCTGCTATCTCTATTATAGGCAGACCGCCGCTTTTCTCCCTCACGTTATAATTCACTAGTGTACGGTCGCACTTTGCTGACAACCCTTTCAGATGTCTTGCGTCTTCCTCTCTCCAGTCCCTCGCCTCCATTCTCCTCTGTTCCCTCGTTTCCATCCTCTTGTTTCCATCTTGTCCCCTTGGCTACCTCGGTTCCGTGGCTCCTTGACTTCTTCTTCAGTCTCTGATGCTCCTGATGCTTCAGTAGATTCATCTGAAGATCTACTCAACCTACGGTGGCTTCTTTGTATTTGTTGGGCATTGATCTCCATTGGTTCGCCCCGGCCCACATCCAAAGCATTTCGTTCGTGGTCAATGCGCCACTAAGTGCCCAATCTTTCCACAACCAAGACACTTGTGGCCCTCCCGCCGACTATTACTTCTGGATTTAGCTAGGCTTCTTCTGTTTTCTTGGTTGCTAGCTCTCTCTCTTCTACCCTCTCCATGTTCTCTCCTCCTCCCAAGGGTTGGGCATGTTTCTGGGCCGTTGGTATTCTATCCTGGTCCACCCTGGCTCTTCTACTTCCATATACTACTTGTTTCAATGAAATCTAGAGCAATTTCCACAAACGAGCGCTCTCTCGGAAATCGTTCCTTCTTCCCTAGCTCCTTTGCCAACTGTACCTTTAGTACCAGGGATAAGAACTGCATCCGACCCTGTACCTGGATTGTTTCCATAATTTCTCTTTTTTTATTTTAGAGTTTGTTTATAGTTTATCTTGTATTCTTTTAAAGTGTGTCAGGAGCTCTGCGGCATATTGCCCACTAGACTGTTTTGGTTTTTTTGTCTCCCTGATCATCATAAATATGTCCTCGTCTGGGGCCCACTGTCCTCCTCCGAACGCCTTCTTTAATCTTTCCTTGATGACTCTCCAAGGGGTCTCTTCGTCGGCCTGAATTTGGTTGAGGATGCTTCTTTTTACTCTGCAAACGAACTCTGCTTTTAATGCCTCTACATCTTCACTATCGAGTAAATTTTCGATAGACTTGGCTTCAATTTGGCTTATTAGTTGGTCCCCCCTTTAATGAAGTGGCTTAATTATCCTATTTCCCCGGTAAACCGTTCAAGGTCAGAAGCGGCCTTCTTAAGTCCTGGGCGGTTGCTGTGCGTACTTTTACCCACTCAAGTGTTGTAGCGTGGATTCCCGCTAGAGATTCTTCTGGTAGTGGGGCAAGCTCCGGGCGTGGAGTAGTCACCTCAAGTTCTGGACCCCATTTTGGTTCAAAGCTTCCAGGTTAAAAACTGCTTGTCTAATGATCCCGTTGCCATTAGCAGCCATTATTTACAAAAAAATGAAAGAAAGAATGAAAATTGAAGATGATAAAACAGCAAAAAAAAATTCTGCTTAAAATATAAAAAATTAATATTGTAACTAATTGGTTTTGGCACCAGTTAAGTATTGGCGAAAGCAAAATGTCAAAAAAGAAAAGAAGGAATAAGACCTAACACGCTTGAACTGCTGTAACATACTGGCTTTATTGTATTCAGTACATCTCTTATATACGTTCGATCAGCTGATCCCCTCAGTCAGCTGAAATCGAAATAACAGCTGACTCATACCGTAACTTTATATATATATATATTGTAATAATTTTAAAAAATATTAAATTAAAATAAAAAGAATTTTTCTCGTTTTATAACTTTCTTCAAATATAAAAGATACTTGGGTTCTAATTAAGAACTTTAATATCAAAAGGATAATAGAATTATATTTAACTTTTATAATGTAAAAAGACTCTTAATCTCAGGGCGGGTTACTAGCAATCAGAAACAGGCATTTACAATAATTACAATTAAAATCTATTTTACACATGTATCTAACTTTATGTATACAAAAACTAACCAAGCTCTACGATCTTCTTTCGTTGATTCCTGGTATCTTCTTTGTTCTTAATCTTACTGTCTTCGCGTCCAATATGGCTTCCTCTTCTTGC
>NW_027105529.1:88444-89981 GCF_000696795.3 Halyomorpha halys
TTTATACATCAAAATATACTATTTACTAAAAAAGAGCATATTACAATATATATATATGGATGGATGTTTCGATCATTATGATTTTTACAGGGCGCCTTACAATAATGTTATAACATTTTTAAACTGGATTTAGTGAATGACACAAATTCTTCCTTATTAAAATACAATAGTTAATTTCATATCATCAGCAACGTTTCGGGAGATTTCCCCCATCTTCAGGCTGCTAAAAAATAAATTCAACAAAACCATAAACATGCGCTTACAACTTAAAAACTGACAAAACTAAAAAAATAGCAATTATGTATCGGAATGAATATATTAATAAAATGGAGAACATACTAAATGATTATCATACATATAAAAGATTGCGCAATGATCCTTTTAAAGAACTAGTAGACAAAATTAATGTTTACGCTGATAAATTATTTAAAAAAGGCTATGTAGATAAAAGAACAAAAAATAAATTACAGGTTACAGATTACACAGTTCCAAGGATGGATTACTGAAATCTCATAAGGAAATTTTAGAACTTAGACCCATTATCAATAATATAAATGGACCCACAGAAGCTTTATCTGAATATTTAAACCCTATGTTAAATCAATTCAATAGATCTAATGAGTATGACGTTATTAATGCAATTGAAATAAAAAAGTTTTTAAATAACATAAATTTTGATACAGATAAATATGAAATATTTAGCTTAGATGTTAGGTCCCTTTTTACAAGCATCCCAGTTGAAGAATGTATTAGGTTAGTAGAAGAAAATTGGGAAACCATTGTTAAAAATACTAACATTAAAGATAAAAAGTTGTTCATTGAAGGTTTGCAATTATGTATTAAATATAATTTTTTTAAATATGAAGGTCATTTTTTTAAACAAATACAAGGATTACCAATTCACTTCCTGTTAATCTGAGTGGGATTTATATGAATAATTTGCTAGATAAAAACATAATAAAATTAGATATTAAACCCTTATTGCTAAAAAAATATATTGATGACTTAATCATTATTACAAATCTTGATAATATTGAAACCATTTATAACCGATTTAATAATTTTAATAGTAGAATATCATTCACAATAGATAGACCCATGAATAATATAATAAGATTTTTAGATATTAACATAATCAAGGACAATAATGGTAAATTAAAGACTAAATGGACTAAAAAAGAAAAAACAAGTAATATAATACTAAATTTCACTTCAAACCACCCATACTCACAAAAAATAAATGTGGCTAGAAACCTGATTAAAAAAGCAATATTATTAACAGACAAAGTTTTTTTAAAAGATTTAACGACACAAATTTATAATATACTTATTAAAAAATTTTATCCGAAAAAATTAATAAATAAGTTATGGCATGGTATTATTAACAATTGCACAGCTAATAATAATGTTTGTTATATAGAAATAAATGTAGATGGTAATAGGGGAGAAAATAACAATATTGATAACAGCAAAATTGTGAGTAAAATAAAAAAAACCTAATCAAAGCATAATCACGGATTTTTATAAAAATAAAAAT
>NW_027105529.1:90936-95081 GCF_000696795.3 Halyomorpha halys
AAGATGGGGGAAATCTCCCGAAACGTTGCTGATGATATAAAATAAACTATTGTATTTTAATAAGGAAGAATTTGTGTCATTCACTAAATCCAGTTTAATTCCATAAGACTCTTCCAGTAAAAAGATTATTAAATTTATAATATTTTTTTATCAATATTGGAGTAATAATAATTTTACTCTAAAAATAATTATGAATAACACACGAAAGATTGGCGTAAATGTTATGCATATGACCCTAAAGCTGTATTAGTAACAAATTTAGTAGGTCAAAGTGTATCTCGGTATGAACTAACTTGTAGTTTGCCTCTGGGAAGAACTTTCTGTTACATAAGTCAACTACGAGATAGTTCCTAAGATCTGTTTTTTGCTGAAAACACATTCTATATGCTTTTTAATGATCATTATGTACTATAATTATACTTTTTTAATAATATGATATGATTAACTTGAATAAAATTAAAAATAATTAAATTAAATTTTGGCAAAACACATTTTATATACTTTTTTATGATCATTGTGTTCTATAATTATATATTTTTAATATTATATGATTAAATTAAATTGTCTTCCTTGACCAAAATATTGAAAAGTACTGTGGCAGTCAATGTATTAATGCAGAATTTTTATTTTTGTTTTTAGGGGCCATAGATTCTGTTTACCAGACAAAGAAGATCAAACAATATGATTTGGTATCTACCTTCAACATCAATTCGAAGAAAGGTAGTAGGTCTAATACAGTTGAGAACCCTAATAAATGTCCTTATTGTGACCATAAAGCATTACAAATTGGTAATTTGAAAAGACATATCATGAACCACCATTCAGGTGAGAAGCCTCATAAATGTCCTCATTGTGACTTTAATACAGCAACCAAACGTAATTTGAAAATACATATAATGTTCCTACATACTGGTGAGAGGCCTCATAAGTGTCCTCATTGTGACTATAGTGCAGTTACTAAAAGTTGTTTAAACAAACATATAATGGCCCTTCATACTGGGGAGAAGCCTCATAAGTGTTCTTATTGTGACTATAAAGCAACACAGATTTGTCAATTGAAAAAACATATAATGGCCCTTCATACTGGTGAGAAGCCTCACAAGTGTTCTCATTGTGACTATAGAGCAACACAAATGGGTTCTTTGAAAAATCATATGATGGCCTTTCATACAGATGAGAAGCCTCATAAGTGTCCTCATTGTGACCATAGAACTAAACTAAGTATTCTTTTGAAAAGACATATAATGTCTCTTCACTCTGGTGAGAAACCTCATATTTGTCCTTATTGCGATTATAAAGCAACACAAATTGGCAATTTGAAAAGACATATCATTTATCGTCATACAAGTGACAAGCCTCATAAGTGTTATCATTGCGATTATAAAACAGCTACAGTGGGTAATTTAAAGGAACATATAATGGCCCTTCACACTGGTGAGAAGCCTCATAAGTGTCCCCATTGTGAATACAAAGCTACACGAAATGGTGCTCTGAGAAATCATATAATGACTTGTCATACTGATGATAAACCTCATAAATGTCCTCATTGTGACTATAGAGCTAAACTAAGTGGTCGTCTGAAAAGACATATAATGTCCCTTCACACTAATGAGAAGCCTCATAAGTGTCCTCATTGTGATTATAAAGCTACACGGATTGATTATTTGAAAACACATGTAATGGCTCACCATATAGGCGAGAGACCTCATAAGTGTCCCCATTGTGATTATAAAGCAACACAAATTAGTAATTTGAAAAAGCATATAATGGCTCTTCATACAGGTAAGAAGGCTCGTAATTGTCCTCATTGTGACTTTAATACAGCAACAGTAAGTAATTTAAAGGAACACATAAAGGCCCTCCACAAAGATGAGAAGTCTTATAAGGGCCCTTCACAAAGGTGAGAAGTCTCACAAAGGCGAGAAGTGTCATAAATAAGGGCTCTTCACAAAGTTGAGAAGTCTCATAAGGGCCCTTCACAGAGGTGAGAAATCTCATAAGGGCCCTCCAAAAAGGTTAGAAGTCTCATTAGGACTCTTCATGAAGGAGATAAGTCTCATATGGGCCCTCCAGAAAGGTTAGAAGTCTCATAAAGACTCTTCACGAAGGAGATAAGTCTCATAAGGGCTCTTCACAAGGGTGAGAAGTCTCATATATAAAAAAAAAGTGTCCTTACTGTGACTATAGAGCAAAACTAAGTGGTTCTTTGAATAGACATGTAATGTCCCTTCACACTGCTGAGAAAGCTTAATAGTATTAAGTCTCATAACAATTTTATACAACGGAGAATCCCCATAAATGTCCTTATTGTTCTTATAGTCCTATCTTATTCTCATTTAGTCCTAATGAATCCCTGCAATGGGGGATGAAATGTTTGTTACTAATAAATAGTTTTTTGTTACTTTTTTACCTTTCTTAACTGCTGCACATTAATCACATGCGATCAGCTAATTATCTTCTAACATTTGAGAACCAAAAATTTTGTTAAATTAGCTACTCTATCTGATTATTTGTTTAAGTTATTGTATTTATCTAAAACTATTTAAATATTATTATTTTTCACTTTAATATTATTTAACTAATAATTTTGTTCTATGTTTTTCCCAGACATTAAGCATAGATTGTTGCATTTATTATTAATTTTTTTAACAATTTTACTCATTGTTGGTTTAGCAACCTTATGTCTTATTTTTCTATTTTATATTGCTGAGTAAGTAATTAAAATTATTTTGTACGATTTCATTAATTTTCTTTTCACACACTGTATCTATACTGATATTATTTATATCATTATATTTAATTTTAAGATTTCTTACAAATTCATTAATTTTTTTATTTATCAGATTTTTAATCCAGTATGTTTGTTTAATTTCCTTATTCAAAATATTTTTTAATCACTATATCACAAAAATTAACTTTATTGTTTTTAATTATAAATTCATTTATGAATAATGAGTTAACTTTTTTTATTCTATTATAAACATGCATTGGACATAGATTATTTCTTCTATTCATTGTTAAGTAATATAACTGTGAATTTATTTTACTTCTTATTAAAATTAATTTGGGAAATCTATTATTTCAAATGATCCAACCACTTTATCACTGTTGACACTATATTTTATTATTCTCTATCATTCATAATTTAAATATAAATAATTAGTTATAATCCTACAACTTAAGTTCCAGAGGTTATTATTTGTTAAAACTTAATTATATTTCTTTTCAAGACTTTATTTTATAATTTTAATCCACTTCTTTGTTCTTTATATCATCTAAACAATGTTTCGGCTCTTCTGCCCATTATCAAGTTCTAAAAATTAAAATATTAACAATTACCATAAAGTTAAAATCAATAAAATTTGTATTGCATTTCAATAAAAATAATTTACACATTTACATATAAGTAATTTAATATTTAACTATGTATACATTTACTTCACTTCTTTACGTCTAATAACTCTAGATTTCAAAGGAATTATTTCTAAACCATAAATAATTCTTAATTCAAACATGTGGAATAAATCATAACTTTTTATATACAGATTTTCTTTCATCATCAAAATATTAATATTTTGTTTTTAATATTATTTTTTTTTTTAAATATTTTTCACAATGCTCATATTTTATTGTTCAACTTCTAAAGTTTTTGTTCTGTTCATGGCAACAATCTACATTTTTTAATTTTATTTTACTATAGATGTAAAATATCACTACAGTAGGTATGAAAATGATGTAAGTAAATAAATGCCCAAATTAAAATTGGAGTATTACCTATCTTTTATTCTCTTTTTTCCCCTCTGTTTCCTTATTCTTTCTTCCTTGCCCATGTTATTAAGTTATGTTCACCACATCTAATTACTGTTAATTGTATTATTTACTACTCTTAGCTTATTTTTATTTATTTATACAATAAGGCTGCTTCTTGGAAGGCGATCCTGGGACTTCCTTTCCACATGGTCAAGCTATCAGGTTCTGGTGATCTTGACAAATGCCACTATATTGGGTTGACGGCATAAATCCATCAACTCCAGATTTCTTTCTCAATCGCCATTGTCCCAATTCTCTTATCAGCCCATATGTTTTGCGAAGGACTTTCTTTTCCCATACCTGAATATTATTTTCATTTTCTTAGGTCAGGTCCC
>NW_027105529.1:96751-100785 GCF_000696795.3 Halyomorpha halys
GTGACGTCATAGCACGCCATCTTTCTACTAGCTCTGACGTAGGGGCCATTTCATTCTGTGCGCTTCAGCGAGTCAGACCTCTTTGTGCTTTGTTAGTTTCAGTTAGTTTTAAGTGATAGATCAATGTATCAAATTGGTAAGTAGTGCAATTATTTTATCTTTCAGGCAAAATTACTTTATCATACTGACTGCATTTGTTATATTATATCCTTTAAATTATAGATTGAACTTCAAGTGTTTAACTTTGGTTCAATTGTTTTTATTTTAAACGTTTGTCTTAGATCTATGTAGATTGTTTGTGGGCTTTGTTAGCATTAGTAAAAAGATAAGTTGAAATCAGCCTTTGATATTAATTAACAGCGGAAATTATAAAGATAACTTTAGTTCAGGGTATGACCAATCACTACCATTAATGTAGGTATGACCAGTCACTACAATTAATTTAGTTATAACCAGTCACTACTAATTTAGGTATGACCAGTTATTACAATTAATTTAGGTATGACCAGTCACTACAATTAATTTACTATTTGAATTTGATTTTCTTTTTTCTATTTATAATCTTTTGATAAAATGTTTCAATATAGTATATTTATATTGTTGTATTGTTAATACCATATTATTGTGTTTTCTTAACTGAAGGAGGTATTAGTTCTTAACTCATACTCTCAAAGTTATATATTGTCTATTGTGTATAGAATGAAGATATTGTTAAAATTTATTTGATGGTTCTAATGAAATAATCATTTGATATTTTTACAGTTAACATGAAAGATATAGAAGAAGAAGGAATTCCTGAAATCTATTATGGTGAGAAAGATTTTAATCAAATGTAATATTATTAGTTGGTTGTTGTTATATGTGATCAGATGTTAGCCCTGTTTAAGTTCCCTGGAACATTAGTGTCATTTGATGCTTTTTGTATGAGACAAGCATGCTATTAAGGAAACAGTTTACAACATATGTATTATTGTTGCTGTTAACGCCAAAATATCATTATATTGCCATGATTGTAGGTGAAAATGTTCATGTCAAGCAAGAGGAAGAGGTTATTTTCTCAGATGAAGGTAAATATATTTATTTTTTAATATATTAGTATATTTTTAATTATTTAATATTAATACTTTATTCTCGGATGAGTCCCTTTGGAATAATACAGAGAAATCTATAGATGAGGGCTGAGGAGCCTCAGAGATACTTAAACAAAGAAATTTAAACAGTCATTATAAAAAATAATTATAGTTTACTTTCTCACTTTTATCAGTTCAACAATAAAAGAAAGAGAGAAATGAATAGATAAAAAAAAGAAAACATAAGATGTAAAAATAATTAAGCATGATATAATAGTTAACATACATAGTTACCAATTGCTCATTTTAAATTTAGTAAGACTTATAATTTATCATTTGCTTTGTTCTGAGTTAAATCAATTTACTTTTTTAACTTTAACTTTAATGTTTTATTCTGCTAATTATTTGAACTTGTCTACTCAAATTAATTTTTTTGAAATGTGTAAATACTGAATATGCTGTGACTTAGGTTGAATGTGCTGTATTAGGTTTTAAATATGCCCTATTTCAAGTCGAGAAAGTTTACTGATTTTAAAAACTTACACCAGTTGAATTCTTTATCCACATTATCAATCCAAGAATTTTTCTTTTACAATTCTATCATTAATTTACCATTTTCTGTTTCAGATATAAGTAACTCTAGTATTATAATAAAAGAAGAAATTATTGGAATTAAGACTAAGTCCTCCTGTAAGCTTTTTAAAATTGTGAATATTTAGAACTATATATATATATATATATACCTAAAGATAAGATGAACTAAAAATTACCATTATTTCTGAATGTACTTATGTACCTATTTGGAAGTTCATAATTTTTTATAATTTACTTTATAGTAATATTCATCAGCATTTTCCACAATTAATTTCTGCTACAGTATTCAGAGTTTATCTATAGTATGTTAACTGTTTTGTTATTGTGTGAATTATATAAATAATTATGGAATATTTTAATTTTATGTTTTATAATTATATTATTTTTTTATTATGTTTACAAATGGATAAAACTTTTAGCCATTATGAAAGGAATATGGTCCGGGTGCGGTCAAGAAAAACTCAAATAGTAGAAATATACTAATTTAATGAGCCAACGTTTTGCCCCACGTTGCAGGGCTTCTTCAGGGCTATTTTGACGGCAGTCAAAACTAAAACTAAAACGTTGGCTCATTAAATTAGTATATTTCTACTATTTGAGTTTTTCTTGACCGCACCCGGACCATATTCCTTTCATCTTCACACACGGTCAATCAATAATCTTCCAATTTAGCCATTATCTATGATATGAGAGTTAGCTGATATTTCTAATGAAGTAATCATTTGATTTTTTTTTTTACAGTACTCAAGAATGATATTAAAGAAGAAGTAATACAAGAGTTCGATTACGGTAAGAAAAAAATAAATAATTTAGTCGAATTGAATTTTGTATTACGTTTTCATTTTGACAATGTTGCTTGTGTTGTTTTATAATCAAATCATAAATATATCATATTTTTTTGTTTTCTGTTTCAGATGTGAGTAACTCTGGTATATCAATTAATGAAGAAATAACTAACGAGACTGATTTCTCTGGTAAGTTTTATCTTCTTAAAATATTGAAATGTGATTTCATCCCTTTGACAAATTTCATTCTTAATTTAAACAATGTTTACTTGAACATAGTCTGTATTAAAAATCTTCAATATTCGTGAAGGTGTATCTCCACTAGATAGAAATCAGGCAAACTTCAATTCAAGTTACTGAATTAGAAACTTTCCTGTTTGATCGAACATTGGGTTTTCAAATTGATCCAACAATTTTTTTTTTCATAAACAGTGAATTTTGGCATGAAAGGACTCTTCATATGAACAGCTTTTAGATGAAGTCTTTTCAGCTTATGATAATCTGAAGTAAAAACTTTTACAGAAAAACAAAATTAAAAACTGTAAAAGGGATTTAGCTAATTTGATGTGTAACACCAGATTTAGTTCTAATTCAAGTGCAATGTCATTTAATGCATCTTCCCATTTAATTTGTTTATGTATTCTGGATCATTTGACAGCACAACTAATGTTTGCAGTTTTATTGAACTAAGTGAATCTATTTCTGTTATGTCTGAAATTCCTTATACATTTAAGAAAAAAAACGAAAACAACTTCAAAATATTTTATGAGCAAATAAAGCTCTTAGTTAATGGCAAACATTGTTCGGTAAATCAAAAATTGCCATTGCTACATAAAAATTCTAAAGGAGCAGAACATCAAGGCAACATAAATTATGATGTCTTCTCTTTCTATTCCCTAGATATTTGTTTGGGTAGTGTCTACATCAACAATTTTGCAAATACAATATTCAAACAAAATATAATCATTGAAATTCAACCTAATATTTGGTTAATTTTGTTACCTTTTTTATTTTAGTAGTTTATTTTTATTAATGAATCAAAATTTTTATAGATTTCCTTTATTATGAGTACTGTTAAGTAATTATAAAACATAGAATGAAGATATTGTTAAAATTTATTTGATGGTTCTAATGAAATAATCGTTTGATATTTTTACAGTTTCCATGAAAGACATCAAAGAAGAAGGAGTTCCTGAAATCTATTATGGTGAGAAAGATTTTAATCAAATGTAATTTTATTAATTGGTTGTTGTTATATGTGATCAGATGTTAGCCACGGTTTTAAGTTCCCTGGAACATTAGTGTAGGGATGGGATATCGATATCGATATTTTGTCTCCGATATCCGATATTTTGATATCGATATGGAGTAACCAATAATATCGGAATATCGATATTCTCCTTCGATAATATCGAAATATCAGTTTCTAAAAAAAAAACTTATATTACATTATGATATTACACTCCAATGTAATATCTCTTTAATCATATATTTAGGAGGAAATATTCGTACCAAAATAAAATATGGCAATGATATTCCGATGTTATTTAATCCAAATATCGATATTTTGTTAAAGAAAATATTC
>NW_027105529.1:102400-106741 GCF_000696795.3 Halyomorpha halys
TTTATATATGTTGAGATATGTAGAATAAGAAAATGTCGAAATAAATATGTATTCATCAAAGTAAAATATCAATATTCCATTTTTAATTATTCTATACAATTTTCTAGTCTTTTTAAACGAAATATCGATATTTCGATTAAATAATATCGGAATATTGTTGCTTATATTCCATATCGATATTACATTAGTGTAAAATATCGAAATAAATATGTAATTTCATAATAAAATATCGATATTCCTATATGTTATTTTAGTGATTTTAAACAATATATGGATATTCTGATAAAATAATATCGGAATATTGTTCTTATATACCATATCGATATTACAATAATACAAAATATCGAAATAAATATATAATTATCAAAATAAAATATTGATATTCCTATTGTAAAATCTCTATATAATATTTTAGTCATTTTAAACAAAATATCAATATTTCAATAAAATAGTATCGGAATATTGTTGTTTATATTCCATATCGTTATTACAACAATGTAAAATATCGAAATAAATATGTAATTATCAAAATAAAATATCGATATTCCTAATCTGGATTTTCTCTTCAGGAATTCTGGTGAGTCAATTCATAAAAAATTGTTTGAGGTTAATAACTTCCAGTTGAATGGAATTTGTATTAAATTATCTTAACGTTGTACAATGTTTCGGGACCACTGTCCCGTATTCATGTACTTTAAACCTCATAATTTCATACAGGAAATCATGTCACACTTTACACTGTTCTCTCTTTTCTACCATAACTTGTTAAAAGTTTAATTTTCTTCATAAAACAATTATATTTTATTCTATATTTGTTATGGTTGCCGTAGTGTTGCTTTGTTTCATAGTAATTAAGAGTTTCTTATGTATTTTGATTAGGTAAGACATAAAATATGTCTTGCTATGTTATCATTTTATAATTATCGTTGCTTTAATTCGTTAAATTTTCGATATCGATATTTCGATATTTTAAAATATCGATATTTTAGTTCCGATATAATATCGCGTATCGATATTGCTATCCGATATCGATATTTTTCTTTTGATATCCCATCCCTACATTAGTGTCATTTGATGTTTTGTGTATGAGACAAGAAGTATCATATAAATGCTATTAAGCAAACAGTTTACAACATATGTATTATTGTTGCTGTTAACGCCAAAATATTATTATATTGTCATGATTGTAGGTGAAAATGGTGAAAAAGTCTAGAAGTATGAGGATAGTGAGGTTTTGTTGTTCAATGGAGTTTTGGAGGTCATAGGTTATTTTAAGGAGAGTGGATTGCATTGAATAGTCACATTAGAAAGGGTTGATAAGGGAACGTTCATTTGGGAAGTTGGAGAGTTGATTTTGGACAAGGCATTCTAACGGTTTGGAAAGGTTAGATAGAAGAGAAATAGGACGGAAGTCGTGCAGTGAGCTAGGGTTGGAATTTTTCTTCAAAGGTCAGACAAGGGCAGTTTTCCAGGAAGATGGGAATATGGTGTTTTGCAATGAAAAGTTGTAGATGTGGTAAAGAACGGGAATAATGACAGGAAGGCTGGACTTTATTAGTTTTACTGGAATACTATCAGGGCCATAATCATTAGAGTGGGATTTTAGGACAGCGGAAAGTAAAGTAATCGTAGGACAGATGTGAGAAAAAGAAGTCTTCAGGATTGAAATTGTGATGTTGAATATCGGAAATAGTGGAATTATGAGCATAGGATAAGAAATGGTCATTTAGATCATCTGGAGTCACATGGAAGGAACTGAGATTATTGGATTCTGGTTGGGATAGGTTACGAAGTATTTTCCATTTGGATTTGGAATCAGGAGCATTGGAAAGGGCATTATGAAAGAAGGTGGCTTTAGCAAGTCGGACTGCAGATTGGGTTTCATTCCGGAGGATCTTGAAAGACGTGTAATCGGCAGGTATTCCCTGGTCTGTCATGGCGTAGGAATGAGTAATTTGGTAGGGAAATCTGAGAGAAAGGGATAAAAGGTTCTAGCCAGGTTTCAGATACTGCTATAATGTAATAAAAATTGTCAAGAAAATATTTTTGAAATTCAACGTAGTGTACGATAAGGGATTGTGCATTGATGTGACAGGAATTCAAGATATTAGTCATGACTGAACAGTTGAGAAGTAGAATTTCGGGAAAAAGGATCGTGGATGGGAAATAGGATATAACATTTTTTAAATCTAATATTAAGTTTATATATAGCAAAAAAGTAAACAAAATAAAAAGCAAAAATTAAATTTAACAGAAAAGTCTTCAGGTGACTGTTTAAATAATATGTAACTGAGAAGCACTCAGTTAAGCTCTTGACTGATCGAGAGATACTCTAAGACTTAGTAAAGTTTAAAGAAATATAATAGTATATCAATTGCAGGAACATAACTTTAATAGCTGACTATCATGTGGATCTGATCTAGATTGTATGTTTTGGTCATTATGATTTTTAAATGTCATCTTACTATAGAATTTGAAACCCTATTTCGGATATATTTATATCCTTGATTGGACCTAAATGAATCCTTGCTGGTAGATTTGATTAACTAAGATCCAGGCTCATCTTTAAGGCTGTTGTTTCCCAAATTTATTCACCTGAATAAAAACGCTGCTGTGTTACAATGTACCACATTTTCTCCCTCCACTGCACAAATTTCCTCAGATGCTGTCTATGCACATAGCTGTTTTTTCCATTAGTGACTCAGAAGACCACAAATGACAATTTTTTCTTCTGGCAGTTTTGGTTATATTTATATACAGAATATAAAGGATCGACAGTTGGTTTATATAATTAAATAAATAAAAAGGTATTAATAGTTGACCATAGATTAATACGAGGAGAAGATGGTCAAGTGTATGGCCAGCAAAAAAAAACAACAACAAATAAAGAAAAAGATATTTATTTGTGCCAACGTTTTGACGTTTTTCCATCAGGGCTATAAAAAAACAAAACAAAAATGAGATAACTACCGTAACTCATAGAAATATAGGAAAATAATATAAAACATATTTGGAAATATACATAACAATGAATTAAGTAAAAAATCGTTGATTGATAACCATAGAAGATGAAATATAATTTTATAGAAGTTAGAATTATTCAAAATAAATGATGAAAAATTTATAAACAGAAAGTGTTGAAGAAATAATCATAATGAAAGAAGGTGCAGACGAAAATGTAAATGATGAGTAATAGACCTAACATAGTAAGATATGTAAGGAATTTTTAAAAATAATGAAAAACAATTTAAATCAACAAACATTTGTGTTGGGTTATGCAGTCTTTAAGTAGGTTTTTAATTTCACCCAAGGAAGATGAGTTGCAATTAAGAGTGGAACAAGAGATAATCTTACTTTTTAAACTTAAATTTAATTTTAATTATATTATTTCAAATTCTTGAGACAAGGTAATTATTTATTAAATAAATAAAAAATTCGTATCCATTTTTGTCTCAACACTTTATTTTTCACCAGTCCAATGTTTCGGCCATTCTAGCCATCCTCAAGATTATAAGATTATCAACAATCAATACACCATCCAGATGGTGGTGTATTGATTGTTAATAATCTTATAGAGGAAAATTAAATGTTAATGATTTTAAATTTTAAAAAAAATTAGGCTTGAGGATGGCTAGAATGGCCGAAACGTTGGACTGGTGAAAAATAAAGTGTTGAGACAAAAATGGATACGAATTTTTGATTTACTTAAATTTAATTTAATTTCTTCTTTATTTTATCTTAACGGTCTTTCATGGTTACTTATACTTGGTAGTAGCCGTTTCCTTTTGATCTAATGTATTTTTTTACCTGCTCTCTATTAGTGAAGTTAAAATTCAATCATTCTAGACACAAAATTTGCTGGAGCATGTAAGTCTTCCTCTCATTTCTATTATCTATTTATTTATTTGATTCCCATTCTCCATATTTCTTCTCCCTTGTTCTTCCTGATTCATTTTTTACAGACACTCTATATTTATATTTATTTTTGTACTCATCTATACTGTGCACCTTTTATCCATTGAATTATATTTATTATTCTTTTTTGCCCATTGTATTATGTATATCATTTTTCATTCATACAATTCATAATGTTGATTTAAATTGTTTTTCATTATTTTTAAAAATTCCTTACATACCTTACTATGTTAGGTCTATTACTCATCATTTACATTTTCGTCTGCACCTTCTTTCATTATGATTATTTCTTTAACACTTTCTGTTTTTAAAATTTTTCATGATTTATTTTGTATAATTCTAACTTCTATAAAATTATATTTCATCTTCTATTGTTGTTGTTGTTGTTGTTGTTGTCTGGGGCTTAAGGGCGTAAAACCCTGAGGT
>NW_027105529.1:106971-113771 GCF_000696795.3 Halyomorpha halys
TTGGACTGGTGAAAAATAAAGTGTTGAGACAAAAATGGATACGAATTTTTTATTTATTTAATAAATAATTACCTTGTCTCAAGAATTTGAAATAATATAATTAAAATTAAATTTAAGTTTAAAAAGTAAGATTATCTCTTGTTCCACTCTTAATTGCAACTCATCTTCCTTGGGTGAAATTAAAAACCTACTTAAAGACTGCATAACCCAACACAAATGTTTGTTGATTTAAATTGTTTTTCATTATTTTTAAAAATTCCTTACATATCTTACTATGTTAGGTCTATTACTCATCATTTACATTTTCGTCTGCACCTTCTTTCATTATGATTATTTCTTCAACACTTTCTGTTTATAAATTTTTCATCATTTATTTTGAATAATTCTAACTTCTATAAAATTATATTTCATCTTCTATGGTTATCAATCAACGATTTTTTACTTAATTCATTGTTATGTATATTTCCAAATATGTTTTATATTATTTTCCTATATTTCTATGAGTTACGGTAGTTATCTCATTTTTGTTTTGTTTTTTTATAGCCCTGATGGAAAAACGTCAAAACGTTGGCACAAATAAATATCTTTTTCTTTATTTGTTGTTGTTTTTTTTTGCTGGCCATACACTTGACCATCTTCTCCTCGTATTAATCTATGGTCAACTATTAATACCTTTTTATTTATTTAATTATATAAACCAACTGTCGATCCTTTATATTCTGTATATAAATATAACCAAAACTGCCAGAAGAAAAAATTGTCATTTGTGGTCTTCTGAGTCACTAATGGAAAAAACAGCTATGTGCATAGACAGCATCTGAGGAAATTTGTGCAGTGGAGGGAGAAAATGTGTTGCATTGTAACACAGCAGCGTTTTTGTTCAGGTGAATAAATTTGGGAAACAACAGCCTTAAAGATGAGCCTAGATCTTAGTTAATCAAATCTACCAGCAAGGATTCATTTACGTCCAATCAAGGATATAAATATATCCGAAACTGTCAAAAGAAAAAATTTCAAATTTGTTTGTTTGTTCATTATTTCCCTTTATTTTTTTATTTCTCCTAGTGAAGGTAGTTATCTATTTTTTTTAGCCTTAAAAAAGGTCTGAAATTCAGGTCGAAACATCGGCACAAATAAATATGTTTATGTTTATTTGTGTTTTTTTTTCTGCATTTGTTCAACAATGGTTTAAATAATTCATTTAATTGATTTTATTATCATCTCATTTCCTTGCGTTGAATGCACTACTTGATCGATTTGTGCTATCAGAGTTACTCCAGAAATTAAGTATTAAAAGTATTGAGGTGTAGATAGTTGACCGTAGATTAATGATTGGAGAAGTTTGTCGGGGGGTGCGGTCAGCAAAGAACAGCATAAATAAACAAAACCATATTTATTTATTTTATGCCGACGTTTCGACCTGAGTTTTAGGTCTTCATCAGGGGTTATGGTGTAGAAGGTAGGCCTGCAACTCCAGGAGTTTTTTGGTTCGTCTATAGTT
Organism: Halyomorpha halys; assembly: GCF_000696795.3. Classification (NCBI taxonomy): domain Eukaryota; kingdom Metazoa; phylum Arthropoda; class Insecta; order Hemiptera; family Pentatomidae; genus Halyomorpha; species Halyomorpha halys. The sequence goes on from NW_027105529.1 coordinate 108,473, forward strand.
GGAAGAAAGTTGGAGACTAATTTACAAATTATTACAATAAATTACAAATGGTTCTATGGCGTGCAAGTATTTTTTCACCTGTTTCTTTTTTCTCAAATGATCCTAACTATTTCTCGAGGATAGTTACTATCTGTCAGTTTTTTTTTGTTTTGTTTTTTATAGTAGTTCATACCAAGAAATTTTGGGAAAAACTTTATTTCATGAAAGAATTAATATTTGTCAATCTTTTGAAATTCATAAAAATTCTTAAATATTGTATAAATTTGTGCTTAAATATTTTTTTATTGATATTTACATAAAAATACATCTAGTAAATTTTATGTATGATCATAGTGGTATGATACAGGCATGTAGAGAAACTACCCATTGGTAGCACTCTAATATTTCAGTTATATTAAGTTTAGTTTGGTAATACTTGATCGATGCGTATTGATCAGTTCTGAAATAGGTGGGAAAATCATGGTAAATCAGACCTCACTGATTATAATTTTGAAGAAAGCGAAAGGAAGCAATTGGTGGCATTTTTATCGAACCTTCGGGTTCACTAAACCTTCATTTATTTATTTTTAATGCAGAAATTTTTGTTATTTTTAGGGACCATAGATTCTGTTAACCAGGCTAAGGAGATCAAACAGTATGGTTTGGAATCTTCGATTAACATCGGTTTGAAGGAAGGCATGTCTAGTACTGCTGGGAGCCCTCATAAATGTCCTTCTTGTGAATATAAAATTGTAGAAAAAAGTCTGTTAATAAGACATATAATTGCACATCATAGAAATCGGAAAGAAAAGAGCTCTTTTTGTGAATATGAAACAATATCTTCTAATTTAAAACATCATACAATGCCCTGCCATAAAGATGAAAAGATTTATCAATGTCATCATTGTTATTATAAAGCAGAAAAAAAAAGTTATATTAAGCAACATATTAAGGCACTTCATACTGATGAGAAGCCTTATAAGTGTCATCATTGTGAATATAGAGCAAAACTAAAGGGCAATATGAAGAGACACATAATGACCCTTCATACTGGTGTGAAGCCTCATAAGTGTCCTCATTGCAATTATAAAGCAAGAGAAATTAATACCTTGAAAGGTCATATAATGCACCGTCATACCAGTAAGAAGCTTCTTAGTTGTCCTTTTTGTGACTTTAAAACAGCAACAGGGAGCTATTTGAAAGTACATATAATGTCTCTACATATTGGTGAGAAGCGTCATAAATGTCCCCATTGTGACTTTAAAACAGCAACAGAGAGTTATTTGAAAGCACATATAATATCCCGTCATACTGGTGAGAAGCGCCATAATTGTCCTCACTGCGACTTCAAAGCAGTAGGAGCTAGTTATTTGAAAGTACATATATTGTCCCGTCATAAAACTGAGAAACTTCGTCATTGTCCTCATTGCAACTTTAAAACAGCAATAGCGAGTTATTTGAATGTACATATAATGTTGAATCATACTGGGGAGAAGCGTTATAATTGTCCCCATTGCGACTTTAAAACAGGAAGAGCGAGTTATTTGAAAATACATATAATGTCTCTTCACGCTGGTGAAAGACAATTTAATTGTCCTTATTGCAACTTCAAAACAGTAGCTGCGAGTTGTTTGAAAGTACATATAAATTTGCGTCATAATGGTGAGAAGCATCATAATTGTCCCCATTGTAACTTTAAAACAGCAAGAGCAAGTTATTTGAAAGTACATATAATGTCTGTTCACAATGGTGAAAGTCCACACACTGGTGAAAGACTATTTAATTGTTCTTATTGTGACTTCAAAACAGTAGCCTCGAGTTATTTGGAAGCACATGTAATGTTCCGTCATAATGGTGAGAAACCTCATCATTGTCCTTATTGTGACTTTAAAACATCAACAGAAAGTTACTTGAAATTACATATAACGTCCATTCACAATGGTGAAAGACCACACACTGGTGAAAGACTATTTAATTGTCCTTATTGTGACTACGAAACAGTAGCCGCGAGTTCTTTGGAAGTACATATAATGTTCCGTCATAATGGTGAGAAACCTCATCATTGTCCTTATTGTGACTTTAAAACATCAACAGAAAGTTACTTGAAATTGCATATAATGTCCCTTCACACTGCTGAAAGGCCATATTGTTGTCCTTATTGCAATTATAAATCAAAAAAAAGATTTCATTTGACAAGACATGTAAAAAGCCTTCATACTGGTGAAAGGCCTCATAAGTGTCCTTATTGCGAATATAAAGCAAGACGAAGAGAGCATCTGAAAAAACATGTAAAGAGCCTTCACACTGGTGAGAACTCCCAGAATCACGAGTAGCCCCAGCTAGCTTTGGAGAAGATAATATTGACTCACATATAAGTGTTTGAAAAGCACCGTAATGGTTCATTGGTTTCAGTGGCGCTTCTAATAGAGCGTACACTTATGTTTATTAAATTATATATTACATAATATATGCACACAAGTGAGAAGCATCCATCATAAGGGTCTTCATTGTGATTCCTCAATCCATAAGTGTTTACTAAGGTTCTGTGTAATTATATTGTCATAAGAATCAGGTGGCGCTATCTAATGGTGTATAGACCAACAACAATAAGGCTACCTATCAAAACACTATGGGAACACTCATCACAGCATGAACCAAGAAGAACTCAGCATAATTTTGAATTAGGAGTTATGCTTTCAAGCTCCATCTTACAGAAGGACTCTGAAACCCCATAATTCAGGTTCAATTCAACTCTGTAGTATACTTCATTTTTCCATTTCAAAATTCAAGCTCACTAAAATATTATATAAACTTTTGGCTTACCTCCTCAACTACAGTTATTTTATTTATAATAAATCAATTTAATTTCATGAATTCTTCTTTTAATATTTCAAAATCCTTTCTGATATGGAGTATTTAAATTGCATCATGGTCTGTCTTCTTCACACTTCGGATAAGGGAAGACTCTGATTATAAAGCAGCATGGATTGATTTTTTGAAAAGTACATAATGTTCTTGTTCTATCATACAAGTGAGAAGTGTCATCATTGTGTTAAAATCATATTTTTTATATAAATGCATATTTATATATATCATAAATAAATATTTTTTTGTTTACTTATGTTTTTCCTTTGTTGACCGCACCCCCGATCATCTTCTCCAATAAATATTTTTTTGTTTACTTATGTTTTTCCTTTGTTGACCGCACCCCCGATCATCTTCTCCAATAAATATTTTTTTATCTTCTTTTCTTCCCAACTATGTTGAGTCTAAATCATGAATAAAAATGTGAATTTATATTTTAAAAAAATAAATTCAATGAAATTGGCATGTGTGTGGTGGCCTTTAGGTGACACAATATGTAAATATGGGTCATCTATAATTTACTTTACTTTTTCTAAAAACACATCTATTTAGTGAAAATGCATACTCTATTAAAATAAAAAATGAATTTAGTGTTATACCTTTCTTTTGTATTTAATTTGTTTCGTAATTAGAGTAAAAAAAAGTGTAAATCATGCAAGATATTGGGACCTCAAAATGCCTTTAACAAAATGATTATGACGAGTAAGATATTGGCAACAGATTAATTCTTATTTATTTTTTTTACAATTAAACAGCTCAGATGAAGCTATCTAAGTGCTAAAGATATCCATTTATTTTTTATATACTCTCAAAGTGGTGTCACCTGTAGGTGATTATTGGCATTGGAGGGTTAATACTGTTCCTCAAGTTGCTCCGAAAAGACTAATAATGTCCTTTCATCCTGGAGAGAGGCTTCATAATTATCATTTTTTGTCATAAATGTCCTTATTATCAGTTACAGTTAAATAAAATACAAGCCTCAAATAAACAAAATTTACTTGACCAGATTTAAAAAATTCATCAAAATCAGGTTTCTAGAATTTGCTAATAATACAAAATCAAATTTTTCAAATAAATTTGTGTAGGGAGGCGATTAGTCTAGGCCATTTATAAAAAGTGTGTCACTCAAGCCTGCACAATCAGTTATATTGAGCAGATCAATGGAGCCACAGAAAATTAATAGTCACATGGCCGACAATACATGTGTAAGCATGATTATTTAATACACACAAAACAATTAAGCAGTCCATGCAAACTGTGAAAATGAATATTTTGATTTTGAAAATAATAATCTCCATGGAATCCGAAAATTGAAACAAAACAATTGAACAGACAGACTTAAACAGGGCAGATTATAACCTTCTCCCCACAGAGTGAGGGACTCTCAAAATCCCAAACTGGATTTTGCAAATTACTTTTATTCATTATTACTCTTAAACTAGGAACAACATTTGGATAAATAGTTTTTGTAAATCAATTATTTGTAAAGAAAACCGTTAATAATGTCCAGTGATTGTTATCCTTATACTCACTTTTCCTTCAAAAAGCTGATGTAATTTGAAATTTTCTTTGTAAAACCTCAACATATCAATAAGGGTGTCCTTTCACAGAATACCATATTATTAAGGGTTTAGAATATACCCGATCGGGAAAAAAAAAATTCAACTCATTAATCTGATAATGCGAACTTTGATGGTAAAAATGGAAGTATTTTATTCAACATTTACAGTTTAGAAACAATATATTCTAATTTAAAACATCATACAATGACCTGTCATAAAGATAAAAAGCTTTATCAACGTCATCACTGTTATTATAAAGCAGAAAAAAAAGTTATATTAAGCAACATATAAAGGCCCATTCATACTGATGAGAAGCCTTACAAGTGTCCTCATTGTGACTATAGAGCGAAACTAAAGGGCAATATGAAGAGACATAAAGTTTCTCCATACTGGTGAGAAGCCTTAAAGTGTCCTCATTGTGATTATGAAATGAAATGAAATAGCCTTTTATTTATGCAATTAAATTGAAATAATTATAAAATATAATATCAACATTTAAAGAGGATAGAGAGAAAATAATATAATTTATATATATAATAGTTGACAGAACATTAACTTCTATCCTATATATGTTTAGTTGACCGTAAAAATTGATATATAGGGAGATGGTCAGGGTTGCGGTCAAAGGAGAAATAAAAATAGTTTACAACTATTTATTTTCCAACGTTTCGCCCCACTTTGCAGGGCTTCATCAGGGCTAAAAAGATACAAAATGGAACTATGTTAAGATAAAATGATAGAAATTAAAAATACAAAGATACAATGACAAGAATAAAAAAAACAAAAAAAAAAACAAGTAACAAAGGCAAGAGCAATAGTTTCATAAAAAAAATACGTAAAATATAAAGCTAAAAAAGTACAGGAGATGTATATAAAACAAAAAACAATACGGG
>NW_027105529.1:114293-119479 GCF_000696795.3 Halyomorpha halys
TTTCTCTTTTGACCGCAACCCTGACCATCTCCCTATATATTAACTTCTATCAATTTTCTCTTCTTTGTTTAGTATAAAATGTTTATTGTTTAGTATAAAATCTTAGTCGTTTGGTATAAAATGTTAGTTTTCACAGGAAAGGTTATTTAGTATAACAACTTTATGAAATTTAAATATTTACTCTCATTATCTATACATTTTCCTCAACTTGTTATCAACTTTTCAATACCTGAACTGAAAAATTCAGGGTTTTGTGAAGAAATGGTGTCAAGGAATGTGTTTTTTTAACATGAGAGTCATTTTCAAAAAATTTTCATATTACATTTATGGAAGTTGTCCAAATTTCTGAACAAATGGATATCTGTTGGAGATAAGTCTAGAGTATAAGGTCGCTGTGGAAGGACTTGTTAACAGCTCATTTAGTTTCTTCACTGCCTATCATGAAACTTGAGATCTGGTTATTAACATTCAGAAAGACCCATGGTAAATGTTTACTTTGGGTCATTCAAATAGCTAGAAAGCCATTATTTCAAGACCAGACTGTACAGTGAAGTGACATACATAAATTACTTATATTTACATGATATAATAAAAAAGAAAGAAAACAGTTTTTTTTTCCCCACAGTTTCCTTTTACAATAAATTCCAGTCTACATACTAAATACAAATATTTCAATTTATTTTTCTTTCCCTTTCTTGTTCCTTCCATTTCCCAATTTTTATTTCATTTGATCGACAAATTCACTCTCCCCAATACACCCTCGCAGATCCTCTCCAGTGACCTCTTAAACAAACTCACTATTAGACAGCAATGTGAGATCAAAACAGAGAAATAATAGTATACAGCAGTAGATCAGTTTACTGAAAAACTAACAAATAAATACATTTTACCATAACAAAACTTTTTTTTTTAATGAATGGAATATGGTCCGGGTGCGGTAAAAAAAAAACTCAAATAGTAAATAATTATACTATTTTTATTGAGCCAACATTTCGCCCCACATTGCATCGTTAGGGCTAAAAAAGATACAATCACTTGACATAGTTACAAAAAGAAAAAAAATATAAGTGGAACATAACAGGGGTATACAATGAAAAGTAAAATATAATAAGAAAAATCAAAGGTTGTAAACAGTAAATGAAAAGGGTAACAGTAACAGATGGATAAGAGATAAAATAAGAGAAGAAATATTAAAGAAAGTACAAATTAAGAGATGAAAAAAGAAAAGAATGGCAAAGGTTTGGATCCAGCTGGAACACGAACAAATGATAGTATCCTACACTTATTTTAAGCAAAATATTACAACTATACCCTCAAATATTCGATGAGCTCTGCAGATCTTGGTTCTTATTGCCAAGATGAAGTTATGAGGAATGTTTCATTAATATACCAATTTCGATGTTTATTTAGTTATCTTTTTTCCTCTCCTAATACAATTATCTCTAAATTCTTTGGTGTTTAATTATAATTAAATTAGATATAGCAGGAAATAAAAAAGTAAAATTACATATAAAAAAAAAAAGGTACATTTTGACTCAGATATCTATATAAAAAAGAAAGTTTGGATAATCATTCAGAAAAAGAAAAATATTGTGAAATATTTTTCTACCAATCCGGTTCATTATTCACTTTAAGTTATTCCTATATAGTTAAATCCAAACTATTTGCGTGATTACTGATTTTTTTTTTATAGTAGATAAATTTCCTACAATATGAGAATAAATAAGCTCTCTATGATCAATACTTCCACGATGTAATTCTTCACAAATTGACAATTTTCAACAAATAATTAATTTCAACTTCCCTTTTATCTAAACCACATGAATAGGTTTGATAGCAGGGGTTAGTGAGACTATTCCAGAGTTAAATATAAAATAAAAGAGTAGACAAGTAAAACAAAAATCAAAATCATTCTTTATATCTCCAAAAATATTTTATCAGTTTTCATTTCAGCCCAATAAAAAAATAAAGTGCATGTGGATGAGGAGGTAAAAAATAACTTCCCAACAATATTACTTAAAGCACTTTATTTCACAACAACGTTTTTACAGCTTTTTCAATATATTCAGGATATCATCCCTTATGGTCAATTCTATCCATTTCTATCAAGATACAAATTTTATCACCATAGTTACCAATCAAAAAAAGCAAGAACAATCGAAGTTGTAATTAATTAACTTTGATTTAATTAATAGTATTTTATTATTAAATATTTACAATGGGATACTTATTCCTCTATATATTTGAGCACCAAATTCCAATATTTTATTACTATATAATATCAACCTAGGTACTCATTTTTGAATATCAGATGTGTTTTACTGATTTATTTTTTTATGATAGGGTAGAACACCCTAAACATAATCACATTTAACAACATATTGCTTTTTTTTAATAATAGATGAAATCGAAATACCTAAGGGAAGTATTTTTATCATCACCTTCATGTAGTTTTATAAGGACTACCTATACAATTTGGAAATTATTAATGTTAGGAATACCAAAAAAAACAAGGTAAAAAGTATTCTGAAAGAAGGCCATCACCAAGTCTTTTTTATATTGCATCCATCAAAAGTAACAACTAATTTTAAAGATGGAGTATAGCTCACAAAAGATAATCTTATTCTACTAAATATTATTATAGATGAATGTACAGTGGATTAACTTGAAGTAATATAACTCCTCTTGCCATCAACTTCACTACCCATACAGTAAGGAATCGGTAAAGATAGTTTAATATTGAACATTGATATTTTAAAACATCGTTGTTTTTTGTAGTCTATGTTGCATCCCTTGTTCCAGCAACACCTGACTGTCCGGAGCATACGTAGCCGTTGAAATAGACCTTATGACACTGAAATTGAAGTTTAAAAACATCAATGTATTGGAGGTTTAACACGAAGCGTATTAGAATAAGAATTGAACAGTAAGTCGGTAAAATAGCTCGATATGACGTCACTTGGGAGAATAATTTCAGTCCTAGTAAATATGTTCTCAACAATATTTAATAACGTAAAGCTTTTATTTAGTCTTTGCTTTTTTTTTTTTTTTACATTTATAATAAAATAAATTAGCTAAGTTAAGTACTTCGAAGGAAGATGAATGAAACAACGAAATATTAATACAATTATTTTGTAATTTCATATTTCAGATGCGATGAATTACTCAAAAGTTTTACGCACAATACTGTAAATAATTGAGGTAATAATAACGGGATAAGTTTCAGACTGCGTACACAAAGACTTTCAAATAAAGTGGCCCAAGAAACGGCTCAGTCTTGTTAGAACAAGAGGTCGGTAGAAAAAAGTCAGTTAATTCACCCCATTTTTTTTATTACTTTAATGAAAATTTCGTATAATTACTAGCTAATTAAGTATAGTTTGGGGAAATACAAAATTGCGGATGTTTAAAAAATTAATTTTTCATTTGGAGCTCCATATATTCGAAACTTCCGTCAACACTAGAAATGCTAATAGAACATCATTTAAAGTTAAGTAAATGTGCTAAATTACTTCATTGCTAAGTAATTTATTTTGGGCAAATAATTTCATTTGTGAATGGGGATGCCAAGGAAATTGAATCCAGAAAGTGTAAAGCATGGAAGAAATTTTGGAGTCTCGGATATATTTATAAAAGCCGTCAAGATATAAGGTAAAAACAATTATATTCAACAGCTGTATTATCCCAGCACTTACTTATAGATGCCAAACATGGTCTCTGACTAAAAATTTAGAGAGAAAGATCAACGTCTGTCAACGAAGAATGGAACGTATAATGCTTGGAATCTCTCTAAAGGATAAGGTTAGCTCGGTTCGATTAAGAAAAGAAACCATGGTTATCAGCGCTATAAGCTACGGTAGAAAAATGGAGTGGACCTTGACAAGCCATCGCATGAGGAAATCCGAAGACAGCTGGGGGATTCACTCAGCAGCTCTCCTGGGACAGCAAGAGTCGAAGGGGGCGACAACGCTAGCGCTAGGCCGACGAGATAACAAAACAGTGTGGCTGTTCATTGTGGATGAGGCAGGCTCGAGATAGCGAATTGTGGGAAACTAAATGCCAGCAACTCCGGTTTTAAGGTTCGGCTAGTCTCCGCTTAAAAGACTCTAATCTCCCACACGGGAAGGTCTATATGTGAATATGTTTAACGTATATATTCATTTTTTTGTTCTTTAATTTTTTTCAAAGAATTATTTTTCTATTCACATATTAATAAAGACTTATTATTATTACAAATGTGCTTATAATAATAATAATATGAGCTCTAGTAAAGCTCTTTACATTCAATAGTTCCCGAGATACAGCGACATTGCATGAAATATGTACTGAAAAATCAGTAGTTTGTGCATTCGTTGTGCGGAAACCTTATTTCAGGAACCTTGAGACTTACAGATGTCTATTAACACTTGTATTAAATCTAGTTTAATGTGCTATTAAGTAGGAAATCCGCAGTAATCTTCGTAGTAAGAGTAATTTTCGTGATACTTGACAAAATAAATTAACAAGATGATGATTTCTAGTTGTTCGGACTAAAGTTTTGGTTAATGAAAAACTATATCTCAGGAGCCATTAGACGAACAGATGTCAACCAGCAATCAAATTAAAAATAGTTTTCATCCATCTTCTTAGGGGTAGTAGTTATTATTATATTTGCATACGGATATGAATTTCGCATTGTAGGAAGATAGTCCGAGTGGTGGTAAATAAAGGTACAAAATAGTAGAAAAATTATTTAAGGTCAAACCACAAGGTTTGTTAACATTAAGGCGAAACGTTGGTTAACATCAGATAGTTTTTCTACTATTTGTACCTTCATTGACCGCCACACGGACTATTTTCCTACAATCTACTGCATACGGTCAACTATCTTCTTCCAATATGAAATCTTATCCCAACTACTAAAAATTAATTTATTTTAGCAAATATCATTAAAACTACTACTCCTACAAAGATATACGTCTTAAAGTACTTTGTAGCACATTAGGGGTATTCATGATGTTGTGTTAAATGTTATAACTATAGGATTGTGAGCAGCCCTATTTGAAGTCATGTTAAACGTTAAATGCACAAGAGCCCCTAGCGGATTTTCTCAGCACTTGTCGTATAAGCCTTTATGTTTATAACCTTCCTTCCAGACCCTCATGTTATTGTTTACTTCAGTTTTGATTTAAGTAATTAATTACAAC
>NW_027105529.1:119704-124387 GCF_000696795.3 Halyomorpha halys
GTTTTTCCATTTAACACGCTTTAACATGTTAAACCAAAGATCATGAATACCCCTATTAAAGTAATTTTAATTGGAATGCTAATAAACATCTATACGTCTCGTGATTTCTGAGATATAGATTTCTCATAATACATTCACTAACTAGTGATTTTTCAGTATATATTTCATGAAATGTTGCTTTTAAAAAAAACAACTGTATCTCGGGAACTATCGAACATAAACAGCTCTACTAGTAATCACATTTTGGCAAATTTACTCTACTTTAAATGGTGTTCTATTAAGGTGGATCCACATGTTGCATCGGAGGCTCGTACAAATGCTCGGCAAACAAAGTGCGGACCATCCACATGTCAGTGTTATTCAGAGAGGCAAACATGGAGGACGTTGAAGTGATTTCAGCAATTGCCCTGGGATTATATTATTTTTATTACAAAAGAAAATGAAAGAAAACGTAAAATACGACAAAGAAGATGGTGGATGACAAAAATCGGACTAGATAAGCTTAAAATTAAATAAAAATTAATGAAATTCATCTTTTATTTTAACTTTCATAATTGTGCTGTTGTATATATAATCTTGTAAAAAATGTATACAATGGAAGATTAAATTGTAAAGATATACTATTACGTTTATTCTTCTTCCTGTATACAGAATTAACCTATTGGGTATTGTGTTATTGAAGTTAACGTATTGTATTAACTATTTCAGTCTGTGGGACTGAAAGTGGTGCAAGTCATTTTTTATTTATTGTAAGAATTTTCAATTGTTTATAAATGTTTAAATTAAACGAAAATATTAAATTAAGCGATGTATTTAGTTAAGAAATATGTTATTTTAGTGCATATTGTGTACTTAAACAACATAAGAAAAGTGACAGCTCTCAGTTGCAACTAGACAAAGAACAATGGTGGAGATGCTACACGAGCGCTCTCACGAACCCCTTTGATCTGTGGCCAAAAAAACCGACTCTCGACGGCTCGGCAACGAGCCTAGGCCAACCAAGCCAAGCCACCCATCCACATGCTTGCGTATGTCTGAGTTTGCCATGGCTCGGCCAACATGTAGAGGCCCCTTTAGGTTTTTACCTAGCACTTAGGTTAAAACAACACTAGGTAGTTTTAGCAATATGGAGCTCTGAATGAAAAATTATTTTGTGTAACGTTTTGAAACCGCCACAATTTTTTATTCCTCCTAGCTATACTTGGTGGACTCATCAATTCCGTCTTGTAATTATTCATAGTTTTCATTAAAATAATTTAAAAAATATGGTAATATAACATCCTTTTTTTTCCTCCATGCTCTTGTAATATTATTTTTTGTCTATCTTAATCTATACTCTTTGGTTCAAGTTTACGAAACCTTCCATTATCATAACCCTTATATTTTGTGATATCTGTAGGAAAACAATGGAACTGGTTGGTTAGTATGATATTTATTATATCTATTCGGCTCGATTATTTTAATCGTCTGTGAATATAATAAGAAATTAAATGAATTTCCCTTAAAAAATATAATCTTGATGACCTTTGTTATTGGTACATTCATTTATCATATTTTAGACCTTTGAAATTAGTAAGTAATGAAGAACTGGAACCATTGCATTAGCATGTTTTAAACAATGCCAATGTGAATTGACTAATGTAAAGGTTGAATTGACTAATGTAAAGGTTTTGTACGAGAAGATGGTCGGGGGGTGTGGTCAAAATAAAGCAGAAATAAGTTGAAGTAACTTATTTAATTGTACCAATGTTAAAAGGTTTTGAGTTTCCCTTAAACTGTATTGCTTATTAAATTATATGGACCCACTAACTGTGAATATAGATACAGTTAATCCTAGAATGGTATTGTTGAGTAAAATTTAAACTCTTTCCATTACTATTTCTAGGATCTGAGACCGGTGGTAGGCCAGCAATGTCCCTACCCCCAAATGTCTGCCAACAGTCAATGATAACAAATCTTTAGCATTATCAAGTTCACTGATATTTAGTTAGTTTTAAACCTTGAAGAGTGATATTTTCTCATTATTTCCATTTACGATAGATGGTGGAAGACACTTGAACTTAATGTTACCAATAAGTGCTGTGTATTGTTCAGTAAATTTGCCATGCTTTAAACCATTTAAAAAAGGTGGAACCAACAGTACACACACACAGTAATAGGTTAGTATTCCAATTTTATTTTTCAATTGCTGAATTTAGGTGTCTGGTATTTTGGTACGGCATATTGCTTGGCCGTAACCACTCATGGAGACTTCCATGTTCACATTATGTTATAAGAGGAACAGGTGCCGAAACTTCGTTTTTAGTGGTTTTGTAAATTTTTTTAATTAAATAATTTTTTTATTAATTTTTTGTTCTGTCGCACAAATCAGATGTGACAGGTTCAGTGTCATAATTATAATTCTAACAATTTTTAAGTCTAAAATGAAATTATTAGAGCTAATAAATTCATAAACCGTCTTCATAAAATGTGTCAAATCATATGCTTGTTTACATGGCGATTTTATGCAGTTACATTATCATGCCCTTTTACTTCTACGTAAATAAAATTTACTTATAATATAATGTGAATATGGAATAACGTCACCATTCTGTGATTAAGTCTGATAATTTGAGCTTAGTAGAATGATCTACTACATTCATTGTTCTATTTAAATTTGACATTGTTATTATGTACCAACGTGGTGTGATTAGGTGATCATAGATTGATATGAAAGGAAGATGTTTGAGGATATGGTCAGTATAGATACACAAATGAACATAAGTTATTTATTTGTGTATCTTTGCTCACCATCTTCCCCTCATGGTAATATATAGCATGTTAAATATATAACATAATTTGTTTATAATTGTTAATATATAATATAAATTGGAAGATTATTGATTGACCGTGTGTAAAGATGAAAGGAATATGGTCCGGGTGCGGTAAAAAAAAAACAACTCAAATAGTAGAAATATACTATATTAAAATAGTATATTTCTACTATTTGAGGTTTTTTTTTTACCGCACCCGGACCATATTCCTTTCAATATAAATTGACAGGTTATATATTAACAATGTGATACTATTATAATTATGTTATAATATTATGAGAATATATTACATAATTAGATCATAAGACATTTATTTCTCATGCCAATTATAAAATTTTCCAGGTGATGCTGGTATTTCAATAAAAAAAGAAATGGAAGATAGAACAGAGCTTACAAGTGAGTTCTTTTCTTGCTTGATTCTGTTCTTTTAATTAATTTTTTTTAAATTATCTATCTAAAATATATTCTATTAGTTGATATTAATATTTTGATTACAACTTTATTTATTTGGATATTGATATGGCTAGTGAATGTTTATCTGGAATCTAGATGAAGAGTAATTAACATAACCCCTTAAGTAATTAACATAAAGCTAAAGAATGATTTCTGGTTTAACATGGTTAGGTTTGATTTTCCTCTTATGAAAGTATTTAAATCATTTTGATTTGACTGAAGAAAGATATTTTTCTATTGTATCAATACCGTACAAGGAAATAAATATAAACATGCATTGTCTAGTAAAAATTAAATATCAGTTTTACCTTTGCTGTTAGATCATTAATATAAAGATTGAAAAATATTGGTATAAGGACAAAACCTCGTAGAACACCTGCCTGAATGTTTTGTAAATCATATTTTAACTGATTAATTATGATGATATATTATATATTATAGAATACAAATTTTGCTTGGATACATAATTATTTATTACAAATTTAAATATAAAAAGTGCAAAACTTGTCATAAATATTTTCAAATTTTTTTTAGGCATGCATAGAATCCTTTATTTAGGGGTTACATGGACCATAGTTCCAATAGATCCTTCCATACTTCTTCAGTTGGAAGAATCTTCTTTCCAACTGAAGAATCTTCAGAAGTCTAAAGAATCTTCTTTCCAAATGGAGTGATCTTCTTTACTTCCCCGAAAATTTTTTTTAAGAATTAACTGTTTAAAATCTATTTTAAACATTCTGGATTTTCTCTTCTCGACTCTATTCGAAATAACTTTTGCAGAATGGACAGAGTTCGTTGGTTTGCTTTTTTGGTGTAGTTTGGTTTACTTACTCATACTCTTAGTTGGGTGAATGCACCTTAATTTTTTTAAATTTAGCATATGTCTTAGATATTCTTCAGGTTTAAGTTTAAGGTTTTTCTAGGAACTATGAAGATGATGTAGTTAAAATTTGATTTAGATTATTTCTGTAGTTTTTTCGATCAATGGTTATAAACTGAAAGTTGGCTATCGTTTTATATCACATAATCTTTTAATTCTATTTAAAATTTTTATTTTGAATCAATAAACAATACTGAACTAAAATTTGCTTTTTTTATTTTTAATTTTACTTGTCTTATTTTTGTTCGATAATTGAGTTATTTAATTATTTTTTCAATTACTTGCTTTGTATTTATACCCTAAATTATTTATAATTTTATTTTTTAGGTTATGCTGATATTTCTATAAAAGAAGAAAAAGATGATGAAACTGAAACTGAGGCTGCTAGTGAGTTTTTTTAAATAGATATTGTAGTAATTTAAAAATTATTAAAATTAAGTAAAAATAAAATTTAATATTTTTAACTTAAATTCTGGTATCTAAAAGAGATAGCTTGGGTTCAAATTAAAAACTTTAATATTAAATTGATAATAGAAT
>NW_027105529.1:125002-135331 GCF_000696795.3 Halyomorpha halys
TTATTATGGACAATGAAAATTGGTTAGCTTGCTTTTTGGATAAACAAAACAAATTAAAATGATACATAAAATAAAACATATAAAAAACCCTTTATACATCAAAATATACTATTTACTCAAAAAGAGCATATTACAATATATATCTTTTAAGTGTTACACCTGATCCTTAGTATCGGTAAGTGGTGGGGGAAACTAGTCTGGTAAGTAAGCCTAGTGGTGGTCCTTTTTGCCAATCCCTGGCAGTCACCTTGGAGTTGTCGCTACGTACTACCAACTCATACTAAACTGACTAACTTTGTATTGTTAAGGTGCAGTACCTTGTGCATCAAGTT
Organism: Halyomorpha halys; assembly: GCF_000696795.3. Lineage (NCBI taxonomy): Eukaryota > Metazoa > Arthropoda > Insecta > Hemiptera > Pentatomidae > Halyomorpha > Halyomorpha halys. The sequence continues at coordinate 125,335 of NW_027105529.1, forward strand.
TAATGCATCGGGAAACATCTTTAACACCTTGACTGTGGGGATTTCACGTGGAAACTGCTTAAAAACATAATTTTATCTTGTTGGTATTTACTTTTCTTTTAATTTAAATAAGCATTATATAATGTATAAAATGTAATATTTAACCAAATAAAGTTTAAATACCTGTTTTATTAACCATGATGACTATTTTTGTAACCCATGTATGCCACTGAATGAGATGAAAAATAGTGTATTATTCCAGGACTAGATTCCTTTAGAACAATTATGAGGTAATTTTAATTTTACAAAAACATTGTGGCTGAACTTAATTAAAACTTATTAAAATTATATATAAATAGTTTTAGATTCAGAGAAAAAAAAAATTAAAAACTAACTGACTTAACACATAAAAATCAAAACAAAAAGGTAGTTACAAATTATATGTACTATTATAATATTGGATTAGATTTTTGAAGTAAAAGGTATTTAAATAGAAGGGTATTAAATAAGGGACGGGTTGGCACATGACATATGTTTGAGGGAATGGAGTTCCAGCACCTGTGTATACAATCAGAATGAATATTTTGCAGATTTTTTTACTGAATAAGGACTCTAGAAAGATATTGTATTTCACATTTTCTGTAAAACATTAAGACAATTTGAAATAATCCAAAACAATGAAAACAAAATTTTAAAATATTTTGAATATGTAATAAAGTTATTAAAAGTGTCTTAAATAAAATGACATATAAATTAATAAATTAAAAATTTAAAGGAGAGTAAAAATCCTTAAATGCACCATTGCAGCTGGTGGAGCTAGGACAGTACTAAACACAGTTCAGGACAATCGTAGTTGAAGTGGAGATGCTAAATCTCTCTCTACCACACTGAACGCAAAAAATTAACCTCCCTTGAAGGAGTTTGAAATATTGATTTTTTCAACTTATTGAATTTTGAGTTATAGAGTTTTCACTTATTGTTAAATTTTCTACTTGAAGAAAGAAACATAAGCTAAAAAATTGACTTGATGTTTTATTTTAAATTATTTTGATTTTGTTGCAGTTCCCTTTATTAATTTCAAAGAAGAGGAAACACTGGATATTAATGATGGTAAGTAAATTTTTAAATTAAAAAAAATCAAAGGTTGAACTTTAGTTCATTAGCTCCTAAAAATGGCAGTGGCACCTGAACTAACTTATTAGCGATCAATTCACTTTTCACTTGCCACCATTCTACTTCTATTTTTGTAACTTATATTTATATAATTGTTAATGAGCACAAACGTTGTTCATTTATAGTTTCTAACCTGATTAACCAGTTCAGGTTCGCAAACTTATGTTAGATATTTAGAGTTGGCAAATAAGTCCTTTCGGTTTTTGTATTCATGCTTTGTTTATAATACATCACATTTTTCTGATGCAATTAATCCCAACAGAGGATTGTTTATCCTATTTGTATTATGTAAACAGTTATGTCAGTTGACACTTGTTAAGATTAGGTCAGTATTGTATTTGTGATCCAGCTGGGAAGATGGACGGAAATATCGAGCATTATAAGTATATTTTGCTTTATTACTTCAAAAAAGGAAAGCGAACTGCAGAGGCACATAAAAAAATATGTCTATGGGGATAATACCTTAACCAAGCACATGTGCCAAAATTGGTTTGCCAAGTTTCAAGCAGGGAATTATGACATAAATGACCTGGTCCAAAAGGAATTGAAACCATTGATGTTAAGGCAATAGTCGATCAAAATCCATCCCAATCAGTGCGAGACATTGCAAAGGTTTTAGACATATCATATACAAGCATAGAAAATCATTTGCGGAAGCTTGGAGACGTTTCTAGGCTTGATGTTTGGGTCTCCTACTCTCTGACTGAAGCCAACATGGTAACACGCATTTCCATTTGCGATTAACTGAGGAAACATCAAGAAAACAATCCATTTCTTAAAAGACTTGTGACTGGGGATGAAAAGTGGATTGTCTGCGATAATGTGGTGCAAAAAAAATCTTGGAGACCCAGCAACGACCCACCTGAAACCACATCTAAAGAGGGATTGCACCCAAAGGAGATATAATGCTTTCTGTAAGGTGGGATTTCAAGGGTGTGATTTTTGATGAGCTGTTGCCACAAGTTGTATCAATCGATTCCACTCTAATCTAAACTGCTCACAATTTACAAAATTGGATGAATCGATTCAAAGAAAACACCCAAAACTAGCAAATCGATATAATGGACATTATATCGATTTGCTATTGATCGCCGTGGATATTATATTGTAAATTAAAATAAATATTATGTATTAAATATTCTTAGTTGTCTTTCACCCAATAAACCGAAAGGACTTATTTGCCAACCCTATACTATACAGGTCCGTAATCTATGATTATTAACAGTCTATCAACCAATGTGTATAATGATCGGCTAAACTATTTATGCTTATCTTAGATTTTAATTTTAATTTAATAGCAATAATTGAAATTTATAATCTGTATAGTATCTGGTGAAGTACTACAGGTATGTAGATCTCTCCTTCCCTGGCTGGAGGTTTTCTTCTTATATTCCTTATGTGTTGTTTTATTTTTTGTTCCTTAAAGTATCTGTTTCCTTTTATGTTTCTTAAAGTGTGTGTTTTATGTTCCTTAAACGTCCTTGTATGTTTTATGTGTTGTATCCTTTTATTGTTTTGTGTATTACATTATTTAAACTTTTAATAGATGGACATATGCGTGTAGAACAAGAAGAAGAGATGTTTGTTCCTGATGAAGGTAAGAGACTTTTGTAGATATTGACATTTCAAATAGTACTTACACACTTTAGACATGGTATTCCATGTTCTAAGGGCCCAAAATGGATGGTTACCGAGACGTGCCCGATTGAATGGACGAGATTCGAAATAAGGGTGGATTTTGTTTACACAGACATCAGCACTACATCATTATACTTTTTTTATTTATATATTTTTTTGTTTATCCTATTTGTATTATGTAAACAGTTATGTCAGTTGACGCTTGTTAAGATTAGGTCAGTATTGTATTCGTGTTCCAGCTGAGAAGATGGACGGAAATATCGAGCATTATGAGCGTATTTTGCTTTATTACTTCAAAAAAGGAAAGCGAACTGCAGAGGCACATAAAAAAGTATGTCTATGGGGATAATGCCTTAACAGAGCGCATGTGCTAAAATTGGTTTACCAAGTTTCAAGCAGGGAATTATGACATAAAGGACGCACCACAACCTGGTCACCCTCAAGAAATTGAAACCATTGAAGGCAATAGTCGATCAAAATCCATCCCAATCAGTGCGAGACATTGTAGAGGTCCTAGACGTATCACATACAAGCATAGAAAATTATTTGTGTAAGCTCGACTATGTTTCTAGACTTGATGTTTGGATTCCCCACTCTCTGACCAAAGCCAACTTGGCTACACACATTTCCAATTGCGATTCACTGCGGAAACGTCAAGAAAACTATCCATTTCTTAAAAGACCTGTGGCAGAGGATGAAAAGTGGATTGTCTATGATAATGTGGTGTGAAAAAAATCTTGGAGACCTAGCAATGAACCACCTGGAACCACATCTAAAGCAGAATTGCGCTCAAAGAAGATAATGCTTTCTGTATGGTGGGATTTCAAGGATGTGATTTTTTATGAGCTATTGCCACAAGGTGCATCGATCGATTCCACTCTAAACTGCTCACAATTAACAAAATTGGATGAATCGATTCGAAGAATATGCCCAGAAATAGCAAATCAAAAGGGTGTCGTCTTCCATTATGACAAGGCTAGGCTCCACACTTCGTTAGTCACCCACAATAAATTGTTACCCCTTGGATGGGATCTTTTGCCCCACCCTCCCTATTCCACTTATTCCGTTCTCTACAAAATTCTTTTAGTGGAAAACGGTTTGAAAATGAACAGAGTGTCAGGGAGCACCTTGATCACTTTTTCGCTAATAAACCACAGACATTCTATGAACATGGGATTATTCAGCTGTTGGATAGATGGGGTAAGGTAATCGAAAATAATGGGCATTACATTGCAAATTAAAATAAGTATTATGTACAAAATATAATTAGTTTTCTTTCACCAACAAAAAACTAACGGACTTATTTAACAAAACCTATACATGGCTTCATTATGTTTAGTTAAACTGATGTATTCTTGGCAGTAACAAAGTTGTTATTCATTATTTTCTCCTCAAAGAATCATGAAATACATATTTTTATAGTAAGTACGAGTTGTGTGATGTACGCACTGTACTAAATTTTTAATCTTTGTTATTTACTGGTATAATAAATAACTAATTCGAATAATATTCCACTGTGTAATAATTTACTTTTTATTTTTATTTTTTAACTGAATAATTAAATTGTTTAACAAATCATTTATTTGTCATGCTTATTATTTAATTTTCAGGTAATGCTGGCCTTTCGATAAAGGGAGAAGCTGGATCTTCTAGTAAGTTTTCCTTTTAAAGATATATTAGTCCTAAACATGTCATCGTGCCAACTTTAAAGTAGAATAGAATTTCTTTAATCAGCCATGCTTTAACGGTTGTTCAGATTGACTGGCTTAGTGAGATCAGGTTTACCGGGGTCATAGGCCATCGAGACATAAAATGAATCTTGCGCTGAATGGATTAATAAGAATACCTGTGATTATTTTCGTGAGAAGGTGCTATTGAAATTTTTACTTGATAATTCTTGTAAAATTGAAATGACTAAGTTGCCATCCAAATTTTATAGAAATTTATATATTACCCATGTTCAATCAACAATCTTTCAATTATAGAAAATAGTTGGCCTTGTTTCTCCATTATTCTTTTTATTCTTGAATTTATTCACATAACAATCATATCACCTAATTTCTTATTAATAATTACGAAAAAAAAAATTGTTCCTTCTTACAATGAACAAATTAATCCCTCGTGAGGTGGAAATATTAGTCTTTAGGCACTACTACTACTATTAATCCATGGCACTACATGCTGATCTGGTCCTTGATCTGATAATGCCCTTATCTTGAAGTCGCTCACTAAATGCGGGTGCTCAGGTCTCTGGCATCTCGGATGATAGCATCCTCCTTTCTAAGCCTGTATCTTTCTCTTTTCCAGTAGATCCTTTCCTCAAGCAACTTTTTTGGAATATCATCTTCCTGAATTCTGACGTGTCTAGCACGACCCAAACTTTTGAGCTTGATGTGTCTCATCTCATGTGTATCTGTAAGGCACACATCCAGAAATTAGAAATATATATTCAATAAATAAATCAATTGCTATGTAAAAATATAACACCATTTGTATTTCAAAATACAGACTGCGTGCATTACTTAACCTCATATTCAGACAAGACCTCATATGATTAGAAAGTACCAACCATGAAATAGTTTAGAATTTTGTAATATGGGCTCATTAAGTCGATAATAATATCAAATTTTACATTGTATATACTATTTAATTAATAATATAATTATATTATATATAATAATTTGTGTATACAGGGAGTGGGGTGGCTCAGTGGTAAGGTACTGGGCTACCGACTCCTATGACCCGGGTTCGATTCCAGCTGTGGCAGATAGTTATCTATGTTACTGTATGACATGTGTTATATACATTATGCGCCATGAGACAACACTGTTGGTTCAGGGAGTCCTCCCAAGATCCTCATAAAGTGGGTACTCTTAATTTTGGAAAAATCTGTTGGTTTAGCATGATAATGAACACCTCCTTCCACAACTTTTCAAGAAACAGTACTTCCTTACAAAGTATTGAACCCCTGATCCTTCATGGCTTTTAGCAGTAAACATTTTCATTTAATAATTAATTAATATAGTTATGTTATTTATAAGTAATGATTGACTGTATTTTTCAAAATATTAAACCGATAGTTGAGGATGCGGTCAGAAAGGAACAAAAAATAGTTGGAAACTATTTATTTATTTGCTGACGTTATGCCCCTCCTTGTACAGCATCATTACGGCTAAAAAACAACTAAAAATATTTTGGCAATATAGGATAATAAGATGCAAAAAAGTAAACTTAGGTAGCATTAAAAATTATTTAGATATAAGCGAAAAGAAAATTATACAAAAATTAACAAAAAGATTTAAAAACGAAAATTAAGGAAGTTAGTTGTGAATAAATAATGATCAAGAAAGAATGCCCATGTTGGATGATCATTAAATTAAAACACTATGTGGGGATTTAACTGTAACTAAGAAGCGGTCATATATAATATTTTTAGGATAGCTCAGTCTGTTATTTTTTTCCTTATTGTTCAAACAAAATCATTAAGTATTATACACAAAAATTCTGAATACAGAAAAATAATAATTCATTTTTATAAAAAAGAAATTCTTTTCAATGATATGGCTACTGTGCTGAGTTTTGCGCTAATGCACTCTGGTGGATCCCAGGCAAACTCTGGGCTGCCTACTTCACAGCGCAAGTCGATGTTTTACTGTAAGTTTTCATTAAATGGTTTAAAACAGTCAGTTCATTAACAATTTTTAGTATTCTTTGACTGGATATGGATTTTTCATGCCCATATATAATAATTCATTTAACAGTGCAAGATCACCAGAAAGATGACAAAAAGAGAAAAAACTGAGTTTTATTCTCACTAAAATACCGAGATTACTTCCTTGCCAACCCAGTATTTATCCTTTCAATTAATTATAAAATAAATATGGCTGAACTGCAAGGCTGTGGAAAATCTGTATATAGAGGAACATGTGTTAAAAAGGGCCGATAAATTCTGTTCCGTGGAATGTATGATGACAGAGGAGCTGATGAGAACATGGGAAGCTGAATAAGCAAAACTCCGAAAGCATTCTTACAACTCAGGCCGGTGTGGAGGGTTACATAGAATATAGATTCAGCTCTTTGGCAGCAATTGCAATCGGAGACAAGGAAAGTCAGCAAACGGGTTACAAAAAAATGCTACAGACCTTCATAAATATATATCTCAGTAACATACAATGAGTATGGTGGCCAATAACATTTGTAATATGAAGCATTGGAGGATAACTGAGCAAGAATCAATTGACAAGATAATGAAGCATTGAAAATATAATCACTAATATATTATCACACTGATATAACTCAACAGAGCCAAAAATGGAACGCCCTGGATAACGTAGACTGGTAGACTAACCCTGGAAAATGAAGTGTTAAAAGTAGGTGAGATGCCTGGGATTAAGGAACTTGCTAAAGAAACAAATGGAGGGCGGAATTTAGCGGCAGCATTATATCCCACCTAAGAGATTCGAAGGTATAATCATCAACATTATCAATCTATTTAATTAATTATTTATTAATTTGATTTTTTATTCATTCATTTCATTAATTTTTTATTACAGTTCATCCTTTCAAGATCAAGGTACATTGCAGTTCCTCTATAAATATCGATTAATCTTAACCTAAAATGAGAATTTTAAAAAAGCTAATTATGCAGTTTTGGCCACAGGTCAATGTAACACTCGCTGATGGGATTGTTATGAGGTGTACATCTCGAGTGTTTACTACTTTTGTTTATCGTTTAATAGCGGTGTCAGCGTATTTATTTTTATTTGAAAATTATTTTTTGTTTTAAGTGAAATGGAATCAAAGAAAAGAATGTGGAAGAAATTCGGGAAACTTTGGAAGAAAGAGGAAAAAATTGGAGGGATTGCAATCGTTTAACAATACAACAAAAAGAAGAGTGAGGCTGCAGTCCAATAATTTGATTGCTTGCTTAGCCCAGGTAAGAATTTATTATTTTCCTGTGTCCACTTGAATTTGCGAATAAATGGGGATGATTCACAGTGTAACCCAAGTAACAAATGTGTGTCGACAAAAATCATTAACCTCTAGTTATTTTTAAATAAATACTTTTACCAATTAATTTAATATTCACAAAAATACTACTTCTACAAAGATGAACGTTATTAACTATTTTATAGTAAATTTAACTAGCTTTACTGTGAGGGCTTGCAGATATCTGAATGTTGATTGGTTCCTGAGATATTAGGGGTATTCATGATGTTGTGTTAAATGTTATATGTTTTACCATGTTAAATGTTATAACTATAGGATTGTGAGCAGCCCTATTTGAAGTCATGTTAAACGTTAAATGCATAAGAGTCCCTAGCGGATTTTCTCAGCAACTTGTTGTATAAGCCTTTATGTTTATAACCTTCCTTCCAGACCCTCATGTTATTGTTTACTTCAGTTTTGATTTAAGTAATTAATTAAAACATGCCTAGAGTGAGTGAAAAGTGGAATTTGTGTGAAAGTTTAGCTTATGAGTGTCTTATTGATCTTCAAACTTGTGAGGAAGAGAATGAAGATGAGCTAATTGACAACTGTATTGAAAGTCACAACAACTAATATGGCGGCGATCTCAACTGGTCTATTGTGTGACGTCATTCTCGATTTAACTGACCAAGTAACAGACTCTCAGCCATGTTAAATGTTATTTCGTTTTACCACGGCAAAAGAAGGCAATTTTTTTCGATTTAACACGAGTTTTTCCATTTAACATGCTTTAACATAGATCATGAATAACCCTATTATATTAAATTAAAAATGTGTAAACAGCTCTACTAGTGCTCATATTTTAGCAGATTTATTCTACTTTAAATGATGTTCTACTAGGTTTTCTAGAGTTTTAGATGATTTTAAAGATATTGAGCTAAGGATAAAAAATTAATTTTTAATGTTTTGAAAAAGCTGCTATTTTTCCATTCATATTCCCTATGTGATGAAATAGCTTACTTTTTTCCTGCGAGCTCTTGTACTATTAATAGAATACTATTATTATATCAAGGATACTATTTTATATAAAATATTACAGCTGCATTTTTTAATAAAAATAAAAACATTATTTATTGTTTTTGTACTATTATAGTTCAACAAATATTTTTTAAAATGTAATTTGATGATTAAAAATTTAGATTTTTGTCCATTGTTCGTTACACTGTGTGAATGTTCCTCTTTTTGTTACTTTTATTAATAAACTACTTCTATGGCCAAAAAAAAGTTACCAATATACTATTGTTTCAGGTTCAAACAGACAAAATGGCGTACCTGAGGGAAAAGTTGGAGTTTTTGAAGACAACAGAGGAGAGAAAGTTAAAGTTGAAAGTGAAGCAGATTGCTCTCGAAAGAGAGATAGTAGCCTTTGAGCGAAGTAAAATGAAGGAAGAGTCGAGGCTAAGGGAAATGGAAATCAGAAATAATTTTGAATTAGAAAAGATGAAATTAGAGGGGGAGTTAGCTAAAAAGCAGCTAGAGTTGGAACAAGAATATGAAAAGTAATTTCTACGGTCTCCGAGGTTGTTACGGCACTGGTATATTGATTTGCAACATCATGAACATTATTTATTTATTTTATAATATCGATAAAAAAGATTAATGGAAGTTTGAACCCCTTATATGACAGCATAAATGGATAAAAATTAGCTATAAATGAAACAGCTAACATCTCCATGGATACGACCCTTATTCATGAATGAACCATTGATAAATAAATATCGTATCCATGGCAACTTTACCTATAATTTCGTCTATATCTAATTTTTGTCCAACCCTGTATGACATAACTACTTTTGCACAAATTAAAAGAAGAAAAACTTAGTAAAAGATTTCAGGATCTTATCTATGGGTAGTTTTGTGTACGAAGAACAAAATTAAATAAAAATACTTTCATAGATTAACAAATTACAAAATATGATATTTATTTAAAGAAATAAATTCAAATGTTTCTTTTTAAAACAATCTTGATCCTTTTCTCTCAACTTTATTCTTTTTTAACATCTGACGTTTCGACCTCTCAGGTCATTCTCAAGGATTCCTACAAACAGCTCCTTTTAATTACTTTTATAACAAATTTCCTTCACTTACATACTGATTCCTTTGGTCTTACCTTATAAATATAAATTATACTGTAAATTTCAAATCAGATTCCAAAGGACTGAACCACCACTATTCAGAAATTTTAAGCAAAATAAATATGTAATAATTGTATACAAAA
>NW_027105529.1:135952-141156 GCF_000696795.3 Halyomorpha halys
AATCAGTATGTAAGTGAAGGAAATTTGTTATAAAAGTAATTAAAAGGAGCTGTTTGTAGGAATCCTTGAGAATGACCTGAGAGGTCGAAACGTCGGATGTTAAAAAAGAATAAAGTTGAGAGAATAGGATCGAGATTGTTTTAAAAAGAAACTAAACCACTCTCAAACAACTATATTAATAAAAAATAAATCTAAATTCAAATGTTCAAACTAATTGGAATCTTAAAACAAGAAGAATTTGCTAAGAATTCTTCAGCCATCATATGCACATCTTACAAATTTTATTTGTTTTCTACCCATACCTGCTCTCTATGATACCAAAATAATAACATTATAAATAAAAGAAGACATTAAATTTCAAAATAAAGTTGTTAAATAATTAATGATATTAGATTACCTTTGTTTTATTTGAATTTTTGCGAAATATTAAAAAAAACATATACTGAGGAAAATCTTGAATCTAATCTATTTCTTGAAAATTTATTTATTTTTAAATAAGTAAATCATTCATAAAAATTAGTAATGAGGTGTAGATAGTTGACCGTAGATTAATGATTGGAGAAATTTGTCGGGGGTTGTGGTCAGCAAAGAACAACATAAATAAAAAAAAACTATATTTATTTATTTTATGTCGACATTTCGACCTGAGTTGCAGGCCTACCTTCTACGCCATAACCCCTGATGAAGATCTAAAACTCAGGTCGAAACGTCGGCATAAAATAAATAAATATGGTTTTGTTTATTTATGTTGTTCTTTGCTGAACGCATCCTTCCCCCTCCCCCCCGACAAACTTCTCCAATCATAAAAATTAGTACTTTAATAATTTTAAAGTTAAAATATGCATTAAATAAAATAATACTTACTCAATTGTGAAAGGCAAATTTTCAAGAATAGCAGGAACCACAATTAACTGTACCAGACTGCACTCAGAGCCGTACTATACCTAAGATTAAGAATATACGGTAGATCAAAAAGCACCTACTTAATCTTTACTCAGCTAATACACTCTATACCTGTTGGTCCTGGTATCAAATCTTTATTTTTCGCTACATCTTTTGGCATATTTTATAAATGCCACAATCTAACTCTCAATAAACAAAAAAGTTGTTTTCACTAAGTCTTTAGTAAAGTAACACAAAATAAAAGTAATATTTACTTCTTTATTGATTAGAACGAAAATGGAACACAATAAGAATTGAATTACGTAGAACAGATTTTATATTTTTAGAAGGTTAACAAAAGTATATATAAAACAATAAACTTTGGTACACTTATTCATATCCCGAAAAAATAATAACATATTTTCAATCAAATAAAACAAAAATGTATAATGGAATATTGCTGATTGATCGTGTGTAACATAAATAAAATAAATGTAATATGGTCTGGGTGCGGTCAAATTAAACTCAAATAGTAATATTATGTACTACTTTTATTTGAGCCAACGATTCGCCCCACATTGAAGGGCTTCATCAGGGCTAAAAAAAATACAAACACTTAATGTAAGTACCCAAAAATAAAAAGTGGAAAATAACAAGGGTATACAATGAAACGTAAAAATTAAAGGTCAAACAATAAATGAAAACAGTAATAGTAACAGATACAGAGAAGAAATATTAAAGAAATTACAAATTAAGAGATGAAAAGGGATAAGAATAAAATCAAATGAAAATGAACAATTCAGAATTCATACCTGTTTTGATGGAAGTCAAAGTCAGAGTGAACCGTTTGTATTGGGAGGAGTGGGGGTGGCAGTACAGATAGTACATAATATTACTATTCGAGTTTAATTTGAACGCACCCGAACCATATTCCAAAAATGTATAAAGTTCATAAAGAAACTGCCCCAGTGGCGTGATCTAAAGGTGCTCCGAAACACTGCTACAGTCTCATGGTTATATAGTAGAGAACTAAGTCTTCCTGTGGTATTTTTTAATGCTGAAGTGGGCATGACTTGCTGCCCTCTAAAGAGTTAAGCAGTCTTAGTTTATTCTAAAATTAATTTTTTAATCATATATATTTTGTATTTTTTTTTCAATGTTTCACCCTTTTTTTTGACCATTTTTAGTTGTATAACTCATGGAAATACTTGTATTAATTTATTTAAAATTTTGCTTTTCTCATATGTTTTATTACTTTTCTTATATCTACAATTCACAATATTTTTTTAAATATGAGGAGAAGATAGTCGAGGGTGCAGTCAGCAAAGAAACATAAACAAAACTTATTTATTTGTAGCAATGTTTCAACCTGATTTTCAAGCCTTCATGAGGGTTGAAAAACAAAATGAGACAACATCCTTAATTCAAAGGAACATAAAAATAGAAGTAAAATAATTATAAATAAACTTGGAAATACACATAATAATAAAAGTATCAACTGCTATCTATTTATATATGTATATGTAGTTGACCGTAAAAATTGATATATAGGAAGATGGTCAGGGTTGTGGTCACAAGTGAAACGAAAATAGTTTACAACTATTTTATTTTCCAACGTTTCGCCCCACTTTGTAGGGCTTCATCAGGGCTAAAAAGATACAAAATGAAACTAAGTTAAGATAAAATAATAGAAATAAAAATAAAAAGATACAAAGGCAAGAGTAAAAATTTCATATAAAAATATATTTTATGTATTTTTACATGAAATTTTTACTCTTGCCTTTGTATCTTTTTATCTTTTTATTTTTATTTCTATTATTTTATCTTAACTTAGTTTCATTTTGTATCTTTTTAGCCCTGATGAAGCCCTACAAAGTGGGGCGAAACGTTGGAAAATAAAATAGTTGTAAACTATTTTCGTTTCACTTGTGACCGCAACCCTGACCATCTTCCTATATATTGCTATCTATTTAATTTATTGCTATGTATGTTTCCACGTTTGTTTGTTATTATTTTTATATTTCTCAGAATTAAGGTTGTTATGTCGATTTGTTTTTTAGCCCTGATGGAGGCCTGAAATTCAGGTCGAAATGCCAGGACAAATAATAAGTTTTGTTACTTTGTGTATTGTTTGTGACTGCACCCTTGACCATCTTCTCCTCATATCTATCTACGACCAACTATTAACACCATAAAATATTTGTAAAAAAATTGTTCTGCATGCGTGCATGTGTGTATAAAATGAACATTTAAACCTTATTCTAAAAGAGTTGGAAAAAGCAGAATTTTAAACAAATTAATGCTAGTACTTTCAAGAGTTTTACAAATGGAAAAAAAGTCAGTATAAGGAGAAGTTTAGAAGAAATAGTTTCAATATAAAGTTGGCAGTGCAGTCAGTAATGACAAACACAAATAAGTAGAACGTATTTGCTATTTTTCTATTTTTACTTACTATATATATATAAAGTTATGGTCTGAGTCAGCTGTTACTGATATCAGCTGATCGAATGTATATAAAGAGATGTATCGAACCCAATAAAGCTAGTATGTTACAGCAGTTCAAGCGTGTTAGATCTTATTCCTTCTTCTGTTTTTTGCTTTGGCTGATACTTAACTGGTGCTGAAACCCGGGAACTTTAGATACTGGAATAATTTTCAGTCAAAAAGAAATTTTTTTTCTTCATTCTTCTCTTTGAATTATGACCAGTAACGGAATAATGAGAAGAGCAGTTCTGAACCTGGAGAATATGAACCAAAACAACCAATCTCAAGCTGCAGTCAACCAAACTTTAGCAGCAGGTAACCCATCTTCGGAGGAGATTCAGCCATTACCAGAAGTCCCTAAATGTAAAAAAAAAAATATTTATAATTTTTATTGTTATTATTTTTTATTAAAAAATGTTGGTATAATATGGTTTATTTTTATTTATCTTTTTGCTTAATATTATAAATTAAAAGTGCAGTTGATGAAAAAATGAATCATTGTAAAGTTGCTTATAATAAATAATTTATTTAATCATCAATTCTTTTTTTTAGAAATCCTTTTCCTGAAGTATTTAGTTTTTAAAAATAAATTTCTGTCAACTCCATGCTCCGGTAGTCCCACTACTTAATTAGTTGTCGCATGTCATCAGTGAGCTGTCTCCTCTATTTGGTCTAATTATAAACTTAAAATTGCATTAATATTAATATAGAAAGAAAAATAATAAGCAACATAAGAAAACTAGTTGTTTTGACAAGGGTTAAAAAAATAATTTTGGAAAACATGAGAGTTAAATAAAACTAATTATCAACGTTGAGGGGATTGTTGACCGTGTATAATATATGTATGATGAGAAGATGATTGGGGGTCCAGACAGCGAAGAACACAAATAAGTAAACATTTATTTATTAGTGCCAACATTTCAGCCAGAATTTTTAGCCTTCATCAGGGCTAAAAACAAAAGACTAGATAACAACCAATGAATAAACGGATATATAGAATGATTAGAAAATAAGAAAAAAAAAGAGTTATTTTTATAACATAAGAAATTAGTTAATTAAGAAAAGTACTAGTTATTAGTTATTTTAAGAAAATAGTTAGTTGCTTTCTTTCTATTATGTTGTAATAAACAACTTTTATTTAATATTTTGTATGTGAAATGAATATTTTTTAATTTTAGGTAATAAATTTAAATATTTGAATATCAGGATATGTTTTGTTCAGAGACTGGAACAATGCAGTCTAGATAAAACAAACACTGATTTGATGCACTTGTAATTAATGCACTATGTTACACCAGTGCAAGTACACTTAGTACACCAGCAATAGGAACTTGTAAAGTGTGTTATTTGATGTATATGAAGTGGATTAAGTTTATAAAGACTAATTAACCAATTGACAATTATTTTTAAACACAGAGAGACAACAAAGTGATAATTAAAAATAAAAAAATTCATTTGATTTGTATTTTTGGCCAATGCCACACACTAACACTAATAAAGCAAATCTAGTCAATTGCTATTGAGAATTCACCCAGACAAGACGCGTATCAATCTAGCCAGAGAAAATTGTTATAGTATAAATATTAGTGCAATTTTTTTGTTTAATATTAATTATAAAAACCACTAAAGGTCAAATATGATAATTTTTTTAAAATATTTATTTATTGCTATTTACAACTGTACATTATAGTACATTTAGTAAATCTAAGTTAAATTGGAGTGTTACAGACGTGTAGAGAAACTACACATTGGTAGCACTCTAATGACATTTTACATTAGCTGGTCTCGTGGCCATCTTCTTTTCAGGCGCCTCGGAGGATTGTCAGGAATGGAAGAGG
>NW_027105529.1:141701-148762 GCF_000696795.3 Halyomorpha halys
TCTTCGAGGGCTGTGATATGGGATTGGAGATTTTGGGATACAATTAATGGGTTATTATTAACAGCGAGCACACATGTGTCATCGGCATACGTGGTGAGGATAGTGTTAGGATTGGTTGGAATGTCAGCTGTATAGACGGTGTAGAGGATAGGACCAAGGATACTTGTATATACCTATCTTGTATATGATAATTTAAACAATAAAAATGAACAATGTAATGTCTAATTTGTGGTCATGAACAAATAAAGTAAATAACAATCAAATAAAAATATTTAAGGTTAATTCAAGTGAAGTTATGAAGTTGAAAATAATTTTGAATAATCATCATGATGAAGTCATCTCTGACAACAAGCAGCAAATTCCAATTGAAATACCCAATAACTAAGTGTTTATGGCAATAATGAAGATTTTATGTTATATAATTTAATGCAAAGAGGCTGCGGACCTTCAGATTAATGGAAGTTTATGTGAGAAGGTAGACTCCTTTAAATACCTGGGGTCGACAATAGATGAGAACGGTGTGGTGAGTCGGAAGCAGAGGTTAGGAGGAGTTGCTATGGCAAGAAGGGTGACTAGAATGTTGTACCCAGTCCTCTGGAATACGGTCATCTCAACGGACAACAAAAGGTGCATTTTCAAAAGTATTGTTGAACCCTCACACAACTACGCTGCAGAAACCTAACCCAGGACTATACTCCGAACTGCAAGTGGCAAAGATGGATTTCTGGAGGAGATTTCCGAAGATTACCCACCTGGATAGAGTCAGGAATGAAGAGATTAGGAGCAGGCTAATGAGTTCGAGAGAGGATTGGAGGCAGCAGATTGTGATGGTATGGGCATTGTCAGCGGATGCTAGAACGTAGGTGCCTGAAGAGACTTCTGAAAGCAAGAAGACGGAGGAGAGGAAGAACCCAAAGCTAGTGGAAGGACTACGTGGAGGAGAATATGACTGGCAGGAGATGTGAGGAGGAAGACTGGTGGGATAGAGAGCAATGTAGCAACACTCTGACTTAACTAGGCAATGGCAACTTCACTTATGGACTCCTTTTTAATTAAGGTGCTAAACACTTGCTTGATCATAATAATGACAGTGCCGCCATCAGCAAAAATAATAATTTAAGTAAGTATCAATCAAAATTATTGAAGAAATTTTTTTTCTCCTTGCTAATAAATAAAATAAATAATAAAAAAGTAAATTAGAAGATAGTTGATTGACCGTATGTAGTTAAAGAAGGAAGACGGGTACAGTGGAAAATTCTGGTAACTCAAATAGTACAAAACTATTAATTAAGTGACAATATTTCGTCTCACTTTTCATTGTTTCATTAGGACTAAAAACAAGATACAAAAGACTAAAAATATTGTAAACAGGGTGTATGAAGACCAGCTGCTACCTCACTTTAGAATGCTGTTTGGGTATTTATTAGTGGACTGTATTTGAAATTATTACAAAGAAAATAAACATAAATTGACTGAAAAAATCTATTGAATAATTTACTGGGTTATGGTTATTGAAAAAGAGTAAAACAATACTGAATTATACAGGAGTAGCCAAAAAGGAAAATGTGAGTATTGGGTTAGATTTACAATTTTATAATGTTGAAGTGAGGCCAGCAAAAAATGGCGTCGCTGAGCATGGAGATCCGGTGCTGGACTAGAAATGAAAAACAGAGTAAAACGTAAAATTAAATAAGAATAACAAAAAGGTTTTACAATTATTAGCTAAATAAATAAAATTTGTTATTCACTATTATCTAAATCGGTTATTCATATTTAATTTTTTATTTATTTTATATTATTTTTAACATATACATCATTTTGTCTGTAACACTATACTCTCTCATACATTATTAATTTTTCAATGATTTCTAAAATCCACAATTGAGATAAGGTAAAAAATTAAGAACTAAAAACACATGTTCTTAACCAATTATTTTTTCTTTTTTATGATGCTCCGTGAATACTGTACTCTCTATTCAGCTTTTATATTTAACTGTTTTTTTTTTTTTTAAACAGCACATCTACAATTGTATACAATCAATTAGTTTCATTTCTAATTATTAATAGAAAAAACGAACAATAAATGAGTATTTTAAAATTGTTTTGTATTTACTTAATATGCCATAATATAATTTATCTGAATAAATAATAAAATTTAAATTTACAATTAAAAAAAATGTAGTTTGGACAATTTGAGAAGGAAGGTTAAAAGCTTAAGGTTTTATAAGAGACTGTGGGGGAGATCGGGCAATGAAATTAATGATTACTATTGTATGATAAGAGGTATAGAGTGGCTCAGTGAGTAATGGTGTGAGCTACCAACTCCAAGGACCCGTATTCGAACCCAACCTTGGTAGACAATTATTTATTATGTTACTGTAGCCGTGAGTCAACCCCATGGGTCTGGGATCCCTCGATTGAGTTTAAACCCTTGATTGGAGGAAAATCTGGTGTTTGAGCATAATCATGAACAAAACCCTTTTTGCAATAAACAGTACTTCCTTACAAAGTACAAACTGTAGCAGTACAGATTAAAATTTTAATTATATGATTTGATTTCCAAATGTCAGATCTTCTTTATGTTTAATTTTTTTAATAATAAGTTTTCTTTAATTTTTCTTTTTATTGTATTTTGTTCTTTGTCTAATATCTTTATATTGTCAAAACTTATTTCATGGGTGTGATTACTTATTATTTTGTGGTTACTCATGGCTGTGTGGTTTCAATTGTATATTGGGGTTTAAGAGATAATTGTATTTTGTTTATTTGTGTTTTTTTGCTGACAGCACTTTCTTCTCATAATATAGTTTTATCATTGCGGAATATTAAAAAAAGTATAAACAACATAAAACATATTATTGTAATTTATTTTCACTACGTTAGTATAGCATTTTATGTTGTATTTGTAATAGTTTTGTTAGAAGTATCTACTAGAATATGTTACTAATGATACATATGCACTGGAAGCCACTGCTTAGTGGACCATTACGAAGGTGAATACAGAACGAATAGATAGTTTCAAAAGGAAAATTCTAAGGATAATAGGGCCTAAATTGGATTAAGGAGAAACTAGAAAGTCTACTCAAAGTATGGCAATCTTGTTAGCTCCCATTTTGCTGAAGTTCTGCTTATGAAATACTTGGAACATGTATAAAGAGAATGGATAAAGCGAGGACAGGAAGAATATATTATCATAGTAAGCCAGATGGAATTGGGTGTATGGAAAGACCAAAGGCAATGGATGGATAATGTAAATAGAATATCATTTAAAGTAAAGTAAATTTGCTAAAATATGAGCCCTAAAAGAGCTGTTCAATAGTTCTCTAGATACATTATTTTAAAAAGCAACATTTCATAACGAAAAGTCACTAGTGAGTGAATTTATTTTGGGAAAACTATATATCAAGAATCATTAGACATTAAGACCATTAGTTTTTATGAAATTTGTCATAATAAATTCTCAAAATATTTATTACTCGATGTTATGAAAAAACGTTTGGTTTATGAAATTCTTTATTTCAGAAACTATTAGATGTACTGATGTTTATTAGAGCTCATATTTTAGAGAATTTAAGCAACTTTAAATAGTGTGCTTTGAAGCTTTTTAGTTTTGTAGGTAGTTTTAAGGATACAGAGCTGCAATTGAAAAGTAAACAAAAATTTTAGGTTTTTCTAGAATAAAGTAAACATCTTGAAAACCTTAATATTTATGTTTAACTGACATTTAATGTATACCTTATTTAGTCTAAGTAAAAACTGAAACTTTTCTAAAAGGAAATAATTCAAAATTATATTTTTTATTTAAAAGAGTTCAAAAATGAATTTTTTGTATCTTCGGAACAGCTGCTAATTTTTATTCTCCCTAACTTTTGTTGGCAGACTAATCAATTTTGACTAGTAATTATACACAGTTTTCATTAAAATAGTAAAAAGTTGGAGTGAAATAAATGACTTTTTTTTCTCTTGGGCTCTTGGACTATCTGTTGTACCATTAATGATTAGATTGTAAAGTAGTTTTGAGTTAAAATCAATTAATGAAAATTCTTATCTGAAGATAACGAGTGGTTAATGATTTTTGTTCTTTATTGCCATTACTTGGTTAAACTGTTTGGCAATAAAAAAAAAAGTTATACTGAAAATAGGAGAAAAAATGTTAAACACCAACTTTTTGATCCATGTTGGTTGTTTAATAAATATTTTTTCTAATATTTTGAGTATAACTTTTTTTTTTTTACCACCCCCAAAAACTGCCTTCATCAGTTACCTATTTTAAGTTTTATTTCAGATTTTCTTATTATATTTAAATATTGTGTATGAGCTATTTCCTTTAGTTGGCTTGTGTATTACATTATTTACATTTTTTGGCAGATGGACTTATACATTTGGAACAAGAAGGAGAGATGTCGTCCCTGGATGAAGGTACAACACATTTATTTTATTAATTTTCAAGTGTATAATATTAAATTCACGTGAAGTATAAACAGCAATATACATTGGTTGTTTTATTATGGCCTCTAATATTCTGTCTGCAATGGGAAATTATGTTACAATTACTATAATATTTATTTTACAGCTTATATCTGTTATTAGGGACAAGTACATTTTTCAAAGTTTATTGTTGTTTATGAATTTTGTTGTCTGTCAACCCTTAAAAGTTTTACTTGAAAAAACAAACAATGTTCAGAAAAATCTGTTTTTGTACCACAACTGTCTTAAGAAAATTACAGGGGAAAAATAAGTGATTTTACATTATATTAAAAATTGGGTTATTGGTTAGTAATAATAGGAGATAAAAACTATCAGTCAACACTAGTCCTATCAGATAAAAAGTTCTAAAACTCTTTCTAGTTCAGCAGGTAATATTGTGCCCACTTTAGAAGTAGCATTCCTGGCAGGAAAAAAGTTGATATTTTTTATTTGCACCTTGAGAAACCCTAAAATACAATTTTTGTAGCAACAGAAAATAAAAATTTATTGTCTGAAATTATTGCTTTCCGGATAGAAAGCAAAAGTTGTGCGATATGCACAGTGCTCTAGATTTTTTTTTGTTGATTACTCCTTACCTGTCTAATTCTGACATACGGGGAAAGGAGTAGGATTGTCCTGTAGGTTATTAACCTATTTTAACTATAATGGGAGGGTCGAGTATTAATTCCCTATGACAGCCCCAAAATAAATGTCAACCTCTACAGTCTTGGATCAATCAGTGGGTGGCAATGCAGTCTCAAAGTTGTTAAGGTGATGTTTCAACACATTAGGCTATAACTGCCTCATTCCCATTGTATTTGAAATTACAGCACTTTGTAAACAATGAGGATGTCAAATGAGGCTCTGAGGATTTTTTGTCTTGAAAACCAAGTACAGGTGTCACCACCAAATTCAATTTCTAGTAGAAAAGTCAATTAAAGTGATTGATAATGGCCTATATTTTGAAAAATAAATTTAATGTTTAAATTTTATACTGAAATCGAAATAAAATTTATTTTTTTCACAAAGACACTTGTAATGACTAACACTAACCAACAATTGATTTTTTAAATCTTTATTTTGTGTATATTATAGTTTGGAGACCTAATTCTTGACAAGCAACCATGGTCTTGTGTTTATAGGCGGTATCTTGTACTATCTCAGGTTTTGTTCCTCGTTCCTCTTTACTTGACTGAAGTCAGTTTCCAACTTCAGCTGAGTCCTACTTGACAAAAATGTGTATACACAAAAAAAAACATATTTTTTAGGCTTTAGTTCATCTATAAAGTCTCGTGTGAATAATGTGTTTTCAATTTCAATAGTTTTATTTGTCCTTTCATTTGAATTTTTTTTTATTGCTTCGTTTGATAAAAAAATTTAATTGTTTTTCAAGGCATAACTTCGAATTTAAGCGACATAAAGTGGTTCCTGATATAAATTGGTTAGTGACGTTACTCGAAACAATGTAAAATGGGGATAGTCTGTATTTTGTTTAATCATAAATTGGTCAACTAGGCAAAGGTATTTTGAAATTGTAAATTTTATTAATAAAACTTATTACATTGGGCTTTTTTACTTAAGAGAAGAATACAACATAAAATTCAGAAATTACCAGTGGTCATTTTGAAGGGATTTCAGCAACTATGACCAAGGAATAAATATAGGAACAAAAGTGAAAGGAGCAAATTAGCGGCAGATTAATTAACAGGAGGGAACACCAAATTATTATTTTGCCATTAAAAATATGATTTATAGGGTCAGGTTCGAGGTGAATGTGAAAAGTTTCAGAAATCAGTCTTTTTGTCATGGTTAGAAAATATGGCTAGGATCGGAGTTTTATTAAATCAAAGGAATGGTTTAGGGATAGAGCATTTTCAAATAGTTTGGGAGCAGTTGGGTTACAGGAAAAAATCTTCTGAAGAATGCTAGGTAATGGTAGACTTGCAGCCTTTATCCAAAAATGATTTCCATCTTTTAAGAGGCTGAAGGTCTACTTAGTTGTCTACATAGTTGTCCTTTTAAATTTCATTAGCCAGTCCATTTTACATTTGCCTTTGTCAGAGCAAAGGCTACTGAACGAACAGTTGACCAGGGTGCTTGCCTTTAGAAGCACCATCGAAGTGGGTTATTTTGTTCCTTCAGGGATAGCATTGCCCCATTTTAAGTGGAAAGGTTGTTAAAGGTACAAAAAAGCTGGAAAGGAAAGAAGAAAAGCATAACTTCCTATGGGTGGTTGCGGAGTTCAGTTGAAAAATAATCATTGATTTTCTGGTATTTTTTTCTTTCTCCTTTTGTTAACGCCATAATATAATTACGTTGTAAATAGTATTTAGTTTTATAGTTTTAGTTATATAGTTTTATTAGTGTTTGGTTTGGTTACATTTATTTTTGTTTGTGTTGTTTTATTTAGATTTAGTTTTTTGAAAAGAAGAATGTGTGATTGTGTTTGTTTGTAATAATGAGTGATAGAGACAGTTGCTAGGGGTGATTATTGTTGCGTCACCTAGCTGCGGACTGACCATCTTAGTTTAATATGAGCAGTTGCGACTAATTAGTGGCCCTGATAGCATCCTCAGCAGCCCTGTCTGCGTTTG